>NC_073692.1:36983987-37277167 GCF_029784155.1 Uranotaenia lowii
TAAAAATGACAAAAAATGACAAAAATGACAAAAATGACAAAATTGACAAAAATGACAAAAATGACAAAAATGACAAAAATGACAAAATGACAAAAATGACAAAAATGACAAAAATGACAAAAATGACAAAAATGACAAAAATGACAAAAATGACAAAAATGACAAAAATGACAAAAATGACAAAAATGACAAAAATGACAAAAATGACAAAAATGACAAAAATGACAAAAATGACAAAAATGACAAAAATGACAAAAATGACAAAAATGACAAAAATGACAAAAATGACAAAAATGACAAAAATGACAAAAATGACAAAAATGACAAATATGACGGAAATGACAAAAAAGACAAAAAAGACAAAAAAGACAAAAATGACAAAAATGACAAAAATGACAAAAATGACAAAAATGACAAAAATGACAAAAATGACAAAAATGACAAAAATGACAAAAAAGACAAAAATGACAAAAAAGACAAAATGACAAAAATGACAAAAATGACAAAAATGACAAAAATGACAAAAATGACAAAAATGACAAAAATGACAAAAATAACAAAAATGACAAAAATAACAAAAATGACCAAAATGACAAAAATGACAAAAATGACAAAAATGACAAAAATGACAAAAATGACAAAAATGACAAAAATGACAAAAATGACAAAAATGACAAAAATGACAAAAATGACAAAAATGACAAAAATGACAAAAATGACAAAAATGACAAAAATGACAAAAATGACAAAAATGACAAAAATGACAAAAATGACAAAAATGACAAAAATGACAAAAATGACAAAAATGACAAAAATGACAAAAATGACAAAAATGACAAAAATGACAAAAATGACAAAAATGACAAAAATGACAAAAATGACAAAAATGACAAAAATGACAAAAATGACAAAAATGACAAAATAGACAAAAATGACAAAAATGACAAAAATGACAAAAATGTCAAAAATGACAAAAATGACAAAAATGACAAAAATGACAAAAATGACAAAAATGACAAAAATGACAAAAATGACAAAAATGACAAAAATGACAAAAATGACAAAAATGACAAAAATGACAAAAATGACAAAAATGACAAAAATGACAAAAATGACAAAAATGACAAAAATGACAAAAATGACAAAAATGACAAAAATGACAAAAATGACAAAAATGACAAAAATGACAAAAATGACAAAAATGACAAAAATGACAAAAATGACAAAAATGACAAAAATGACAAAAATGACAAAAATGACAAAAATGACAAAAATGACAAAAATGACAAAAATGACAAAAATGACAAAAATGACAAAAATGACAAAAATGACAAAAATGACAAAAATGACAAAAATGACAAAAATGACAAAAATGACAAAAATGACAAAAATGACAAAAATGACAAAAATGACAAAAATGACAAAAATGACAAAAATGACAAAAATGACAAAAATGACAAAAATGACAAAAATGACAAAAATGACAAAAATGACAAAAATGACAAAAATGACAAAAATGACAAAAATGACAAAAATGACAAAAATGACAAAAATGACAAAAATGACAAAAATGACAAAAATGACAAAAATGACAAAAATGACAAAAATGACAAAAATGACAAAAATGACAAAAATGACAAAAATGACAAAAATGACAAAAATGACAAAAATGACAAAAATGACAAAAATGACAAAAATGACAAAAATGACAAAATGACAAAAATGACAAAAATGACAAAAATGACAAAAATGACAAAAATGACAAAAATGACAAAAATGACAAAAATGACATAAATGACAAAAATGACAAAATGACAAAAATGACAAAAATGACAAAAATGACAAAAATGACAAAAATGACAAAAATGACAAAAATGACAAAAATGACAAAAATGACAAAAATGACAAAAATGACAAAAATGACAAAAATGACAAAAATGACAAAAATGACAAAAATGACAAAAATGACAAAAATGACAAAAATGACAAAAATGACAAAAATGACAAAAATGACAAAAATGACAAAAATGACAAAAATGACAAAAATGACAAAAATGACAAAAATGACAAAAATGACAAAAATGACAAAAATGACAAAAATGACAAAAATGACAAAAATGACAAAAATGACAAAAATGACAAAAATGACAAAAATGACAAAAAAGACAAAAATGACAAAAATGACAAAAATGACAAAAATGACAAAAATGACAAAAATGACAAAAATGACAAAAATGACAAAATGACAAAAATGACAAAAATGACAAAAATGACAAAAATGACAAAAATGACAAAATGACAAAAATGACAAAAATGACAAAAATGACAAAAATGACAAAAATGACAAAAATGACAAAAATGACAAAAATGACAAAAATGACAAAAATGACAAAAATGACAAAAATGACAAAAATGACAAAAATGACAAAAATGACAAAAATGACAAAAATGACAAAAATGACAAAAATGACAAAAATGACAAAAATGACAAAAACGACAAAAATGACAAAAATGACAAAAATGACAAAAATGACAAAAATGACAAAAATGACAAAAATGACAAAAATGACAAAAATGACAAAAATGACAAAAATGACAAAAATGACAAAAATGACAAAAATGACAAAAATGACAAAAATGACAAAAATGACAAAAATGACAAAAATGACAAAAATGACAAAAATGACAAAAATGACAAAAATGACAAAAATGACAAAAATGACAAAAATGACAAAAATGACAAAATGACAAAAATGACAAAAATGACAAAAATGACAAAAATGACAAAAATGACAAAAATGACAAAAATGACAAAAATGACAAAAATGACAAAAATGACAAAAATGACAAAAATGACAAAAATGACAAAAATGACAAAAATGACAAAAATGACAAAAATGACAAAAATGACAAAAATGACAAAAATGACAAAAATGACAAAAATGACAAAAATGACAAAAATGACAAAAGGACAAAAATGACAAAAATGACAAAAATGACAAAAATGACAAAAATGACAAAAATGACAAAAATGACAAAAATGACAAAAATGACAAAAATGACAAAAATGACAAAAATGACAAAAATGACGAAAATGACAAAAATGACAAAAATGACAAAAATGACAAAAATGACAAAAATGACAAAAATGACAAAAATGACAAAAATGACAAAAATGACAAAAATGACAAAAATGACAAAAATGACAAAAATGACAAAAATGACAAAAATGACAAAAATGACAAAAATGACAAAAATGACAAAAATGACAAAAATGACAAAAATAACAAAAATGACAAAAATGACAAAAATGACAAAAATGACAAAAATGACAAAAATGACAAAAATGACAAAAATGACAAAAATGACAAAAATGACAAAAATGACAAAAATGACAAAAATGACAAAAATGACAAAAATGACAAAAATGACAAAAATGACAAAAATGACAAAAATGACAAAAATGACAAAAATGACAAAAATGACAAAAATGACAAAAATGACAAAAATGACAAAAATGACAAAAATGACAAAAATGACAAAAATGACAAAAATGACAAAAATGACAAAAATGACAAAAATGACAAAAATGACAAAAATGACAAAAATGACAAAAATGACAAAAATGACAAAAATGACAAAAATGACAAAAATGACAAAAATGACAAAAATGACAAAAATGACAAAAATGACAAAAATGACAAAAATGACAAAAATGACAAAAATGACAAAAATGACAAAAATGACAAAAATGACAAAAATGACAAAAATGACCAAAATGACAAAAATGACAAAAATAACAAAAATGACAAAAATGACAAAAATGATAAATATCACGGAAATGACAGAAATGACAAAAATGACAAAAATGACAAAAATGACAAAAATGACAAAAATGACAAAAATGACAAAAATGACAAAAATGACAAAAATGACAAAAATGACAAAAATGACAAAAATGACAAAAATGACAAAAATGACAAAAATGACAAAAATGACAAAAATGACAAAAATGACAAAAATGACAAAAATGACAAAAATGACAAAAATGACAAAAATGACAAAAATGACAAAAATGACAAAAATGACAAAAATGACAAAAATGACAAAAATGACAAAAATGACAAAAATGACAAAAATGACAAAAATGACAAAAATGACAAAAATGACAAAAATGACAAAAATGACAAAAATGACAAAAATGACAAAAATGACAAAAATGACAAAAATGACAAAAATGACAAAAATTTCAAAAATGACAAAAATGGCAAAAATGGCAAAAATGGCAAAAATGACAAAAATGACAAAAATCACAAAAATGACAAAAATGACAAAAATGACAAAAATGACAAAAATGACAAAAATGACAAAAATGACAAAAATGACAAAAATGACAAAAATGACAAAAATGACAAAAATGACAAAAATGACAAAAATGACAAAAATGACAAAAATGACAAAAATGACAAAAATGACAAAAATGACAAAAATGACAAAAATGACAAAAATGACAAAAATGACAAAAATGACAAAAATGACAAAAATGACAAAAATGACAAAAATGACAAAAATGACAAAAATGACAAAAATGACAAAAATGAAAAAAATTTCAAAAATGACAAAAATGACAAAAATGACAAAAATGACAAAAATGACAAAAATGACAAAAATAACAAAAATGACAAAAATGACAAAAATGACAAAAATGACAAAAATGACAAAAATGACAAAAATGACAAAAATGACAAAAATGACAAAAATGACAAAAATGACAAAAATGACAAAAATGACAAAAATGACAAAAATGACAAAAATGACAAAAATGACAAAAATGACAAAAATGACAAAAATGACAAAAATGACAAAAATGACAAAAATGACAAAAATGACAAAAATGACAAAAATGACAAAAATGACAAAAATGACAAAAATGACAAAAATGACAAAAGTGACAAAAATGACAAAAATGACAAAAATGACAAAAATGACAAAAATGACAAAAATGACAAAAATGACAAAAATGACAAAAATGACAAAAATGACAAAAATGACAAAAATGACAAAAATGACAAAAATGACAAAAATGACAAAAATGACAAAAATGACAAAAATGACAAAAATGACAAAAATGACAAAAATGACAAAAATGACAAAAATGACAAAAATGACATAAATGACAAAAATGACAAAAATGACAAAAATGACAAAAATGACAAAAATGACAAAAATGACAAAAATGACAAAAATGACAAAAATGACAAAAATGACAAAAATGACAAAAATGACAAAAATGACAAATATTTCTAATAAACAAATTATTGCTAGTTAAATTTTGACTCACTGAAACCCACTCGCCGAAATTAAACTGCTTCACCGAAAACTTTATTGTAATTGGTTTCACTTAAAGTTTCGAACTTAATGGCATTTTATTCACCGCCAATCGAATGCTACCGAATGGGTTGATCATTATGGCGATGGCTAAAACAACTGCAGAGCAGTTAAATCCTGCCCACGGGTTTTTTTCTTTAAGAATAAGGAATCACGAAAGAAGCACGCACAAGCCGTATCATCATCGCTTCTCATTTACAGTAAATCAAGGTTCTCTTCCGTTCGATTAGGTAGTCCAGTCTGTTTCGAATGACCCTCGAAGCAATTGAGTGGAAAGGCAACAACAGTAGCGAGATGAATCTTCATTAGTGGGTATTGATTCGAATGTTGTTTTTTTTAAAAAAAAAGGAAGCAGGGATCTATATTGCCGAAACGTGCTTTCTGGAGGTTTGGATAAATATCAGCAGAATTTCAGCATTGACGACCTTACCCAAAACCAGAATGATTTCCATGTAGCACACAACCCTGGTTGAAACGAATTTAAGTCAAATCCAACGACCGAAATGGTACCGTGAGCCGATAAAATGTTAACTGATTCACGGCTGTCGAAATTGACTCCCTAATGGCGCTGATTTTAGCCTCTCTTCCCCTCGTTTCGTGGTCTCGGTATTATAATTAAACAATTACTTAATTATGCATAATGAAGAAGGCATGAATGGACCCGGTACGGTGCCGGCTGTTGAAGTTTTAATACAACGACGATGCACAAACAGGAGAAAATGCAATCAGAAGAAAATCGAGAAACAATGTTGGAAACAATCAGCTAAGAGGACGGAGTCAATCGCAACGACAAAACGAAAAAAACACCGTAAGAAATTGGGACTGGGAACTTTGCAGTTGCAGAGTTCGGCGAATCCTAAGGCCAATTGGCGATGCCGACTACAGCACTCCCACTCCTGTGCCCAGAAGCTTTGGGCCCTGAGGAATCGTCGGAAGACAGCGAGGAGGCACAGATCGTCCTCTCGTAAAGCTCCCAATGGACAATTCCGAACGAAAAAACAACTCAATTGCCACCGATAATAAAGACATCAACGGGTGGTTAGACAGGGAACTTCTTCCCTTCTTTTCTTCCGTGTTTTTCGTAAGATTCGTTTCTTGGCTTCTTCTTATTTTCCTTAGGGTCGGCAGCATCATCATTGGGTGATCATTGGTAAACCCGGAATGAAACGTCACCGGTATAGTTACACGGTTTTAATTGCAGTTGCATGCAGGCAATCTAATGAAATTCGTATGCAGGCTTTTTTTCGCGCCACGGTGAAGCTGCAGCTTTGAATTTTTGTTTTATAAATCTGTATTTCGGGTAAAAGTGAACGGAAATTTACCAAATTGAGAACATATAAATTTTAAACTTTTTATAACAATTTTCTATTCTAGATGCAATATCTGAATGTAAAGCAAAATTTTATTTCAGGCGGAGATACTCTACACATTATCATTTTCAAATACTAGAAATCGATTTTTTGAAAAAAATTTTTAACCTGAAATTTGGTTGTTAGAAAATTCAGATTTGAATGCTGTATCGGAAATCTGAAAATAATAATAATTCTGCAACATCAAAACAACGAAACAGATGAAATTCTTGTTTCACCATCAGTTTAATTGTCTTTTATTGTCCATCCTTTTTGAAATTATCCGATCTTCTTGCAAAACTAATTTATTTTTAGATCAATAAATGAGTTATATTTAAAATGTTCCGGAGCTTTAGACTTGAGACTAAATTACAAGGTTTAGTATTAGTTCTTGAGTCTCTTGTGAATAATCAGATCAATTAGATCGTCGAAATTATATTCATTATGTACCCTTCAATGACTGATCCCGACCTGTCATGACCCTGTAGAGTATCGAGAATACCCCTCTCGGAAGACGACCCTCCCCGGGCTGGGCAGCTGGCAGAGTAGAGAGCCCTCTAACCCTCTTTGAAACCGACCTTCCCTGGGCTCGTTCCTTGACTGCTGGTTCCTCAAAATTCCTGGTGGACAACAGTTCCTTCTTCGGGACCTGCGCTAAAACATCTTAGCTAACCACCTCGGACCTCAGCTGATTCCTGGGTGACCCCTTTGGACCTTGGCTGATCTCTTCGGACCTCTAGATGATCTCTTGGGACTTCTGTCTGACCTCAACATACCTTTGTCTGGCTGTGTGTAGAGTGTATCTAGAGTGTATCCCTCTAACGCTATCTCTTATTCTTCACACCAGACTTGTCTGGGCCCATAACCTGTTAAATTCAATGGTTTAGCAACGAGGTATTTTGGTATGGAAATGAGATACCGTTTATTCATTTCAGTTTGTCGAGTCCTTATAAGCTAACTTATAGCTATAGCGATTAAAATCTTGTCACACATTCTTAGTGACTTTCACCTATGAATCATTCCTTACATATTATCAGTTTCTGGGTTAACCACCCAGAACAAACTGACAACACTGAAGGGAAACGCATAACCACAAGCAGTGTTGGCTGATTTAGCGATGACAACATTTGTGTGACAACATTATCGCTCATCATCATCTGTCAACCGTTATTCTCGCTCATTTTGAAATACCCAGAGCCCGACTTTCTTTACTCAGAAACCTTTTTTTATGACCCAGCCGTTGCTTGATCTGAAACGACTCAGTTTTTCCGAGTAACGACTACTCAGACGACACGAAAATGGGCACTCAGCGAATTCGATTACATGGAGGCGACAACTGAGTAAAAGTTCATCAGTTTGTTCAAGTCACTCGACTTTGTTTGTATTCGCCAACAGATATTTGAGAAGTAATATGGTAATTTAACATTTTTATTAGTAATTTAAGAACTATCACGCATGTTTTCATCTTATTACAGGGTATATTGATGAAAATGGACCAAACAAACCTCAGGTACATCGGAAAATATCCGTGGGAGCGTTTAAAACGGATTGGCGGAAAAGTTTAGTGATGTGATATCAAAAAGATGTAATACTATTTTGTATCGGAAACCGATAACATAATCATTTTTATTCTCGTCAAGTCTTATAATCAGGTCAGGTTACATTAGTGATTGATATGTCGAATTATCCATCCGTTATATTGGCAACACTTCCCTAATGATTTCCTAACTGTTCACCTGGTAACAATTCCACTGAACACTACGAATTCACTCTTCGTCGATTCTTGAACAATAGCGAATAAGGCATTTCCCCACTTGTCAGACGAACAGCTGATTTCTCATGTTTACATTTTCTCGGCATATCGTGGTAGGGTAAACATAACAACAACATTACGTATGTTCAACGGCCAGATAGTAACGATATGAAATTGGCAATGCAATTGTAGTGGTTTTGCAAGCGCACCTTGGCGAGGAGCATATAAATTCTTCATTTAATGATTTGTAAACTCATAACAAGTTAAAACATGAAGGTTTGTTGATGCTTTTAATAAAAGAAGTTTTTAAAAGAAAGCATTGAACAGTCCTTATCATCAAAGATCAAAATGGCGACCAGTTGGTGATTACATTTTTCAAAACAAAAACAAAAAGCTACCCTACCACAATCTGTCTCAGGAAATACTCTATTGACGTTCTCTCTCTCTCTTCTCTCCTCTCTCTCTCTTGCGCCTCTCTGTTATTGTTTACATTTGCCATGCGGTTCGTCAGTCTACAATAAATAATCGCCGCGGAGTAAACATGTTCGGCCGTCGCGAGTGACTTTTAACATTTACAAATGAAAGTTTTGACCTGCTGTGGAGACGATGGTCGTGGTTCACAGTTGAATCCGTTATGGGATAATTGGTGCCGGCGTATGAAAACAAAATCCTGCTCTACGAACAAAATGTGGAAGGATTCATATTTACAACGACATTGATTTTTTTTAATCGAAGTTTATGAGCAATTTTTCGACTTGTTAATCATTATAATCTACAAATCCCTCATTGCTTTTGATAACCATATTTTTATTTAATGATTCTACCATGAAAACCGGTGAATACCAGCTTCGAAGTCATTCGCGCATTCCGAGTAATCCCGACTCAGATGTCGCGGAAAGGGCGTTTAGTCAGATCTGAGTAGGTGCGGTTTTGGCGAAACTGAGTTACTGGCGACTCAGAACTGAGTAGCTGAAAGTTAGCGAGATGTTCTCGATTAGCGAATTGGCGAAAAGAGAACGAAACCAAAACAATCTGTTTTGGTTCTGCAGAACGTGGCCAGTTTGCTCGACGCCCGGTAATTTCTCCAACAGGATCCGAAAAGAAACCGTGAGTATCAAAAAAAATTTAGTTCACAGTCCAACATGCCAGACATCGCTGAGAGTGAGTTCAGAAAATTCGGTTTTATAATTCGGATAGTGATAACCAAATTCTAAAAAATATACATGTATTAGTTATGAAGAGTGTCAAGTTTCATTTAAGTCAATACAGTTTTGTTTATTAAAAAAAAATTTATTCCTTGGAATGCAGAAATTACACGAAACGCGCAAACCAGATCTGGTATTTAGTAGTTTATATCTAGAAGAATTTTTGATACAGCTGTAGCATGCCGCCTAGCGGCTGATAGTGGAAGACCACGGTCAGCACGCACTGTTTAACCCATTCGAGACGGCGACTTTTTTCGAACGCGTCCCCCAGGAGCGTAAAATGTTTATTCTTTGATTCGATCAATTTTTATCTAAAAAACATGAATTCAATGAAATTTCCAAAATTTAATCGTAAATTCACAAAAAATGTCCATTGCTCACCGTGTGTGCAGTCCGCTTCTCGAAATAAAATTATTTCGTGGAGCCGAATTGCACACACGGTGTGCAATGGGTACAAAGATGTAAATACACCATTTTAAATTTTTTCATCATTCGTTTAAATTTTTTTTGGTTATAAAGGAAAGAAAATAATGCAAAAAAAATTATATAATGTGGTTTAAACCAAAAATAAGTTTTTTCAACTTGATGACCATGTTTTCAACTTTGTCGATTTTAATTTAACTCAATGTTTTCTTGTGTATTCCTGTGAACTTTTTCTCTCTGAAAACTATTTAAGTAGTTCAACTATTTAAGTCCGGCTAACTAACTTATAATAATTCAGATCTATATTTCATAAAAAAATATACATTGAAAAATCTTATGATAGTCACATAATCTTGCGTATATTCTACTGAATAGAACCATGAAAGGAGGGAGATTTGTCCAACATTCCATGAAGGCACATCGAACGGAACGATAAAATTTCGAAAATTTCAATACAATATAAAATAAGAATTTTCTAGAAAATCATGTTATGATTGTTTGAACAGATTCCATGAAAAAAATCCATGATTATGATGATATTATTAGCAATTACCATAGAGCTGAAGTTGATTTTTTTTGGATAATTTGTTTAAAATTACCAATAATTTAAATATTATTTGATCATACGTTTAGTTGAATAGCTACCGTAAATAATGTTTCAACTATAAGCAGGCTTCGGACGGCTCCTGAGGTGTCGCTCATAAGTGCAAGAGCAAAGCTTCACTAAGAGGTGTGGAACCCACACTCTTGTGAGCGGAAAACCGCACACACTTTGCTCAAGCTTCCCGGAAAATAAATGTTCGACACTCACTTACATGAGTGATGTGTGCTCCGTAAGTGTCGCTCTCAGAGTGTACTCTTAGTGTTAACACTGAGAGAAGTTAAGTGTCTTTTAGGCAACCGCCCTTCCTTTCGTAACAAAAATAAAGACGCATAGAAAGAACAGCTCACAAGCAGTCATGCAGAGGTTCATATTCCAAAGGTTTTATGAAATTATTATAATGTAAAGTAATTGATCGTTTACATCTTAACACAATTCAGGGTTGCGAGGTTGGTTCGTCAAACATCAGGATCATTCACAGCAAAAAATCAGAATTTTTCATAAGATCTCTTGATTCATGGAAATCTTAAGCAGCTCTGCTTATATTGCATAAATAAAGGCGGAATCTAGGTGCTGGAAACGCCTTGATTTATGCAATATCAGTAACCAGTTTCTTCGCTGACTTGCAGTTCAAATCGAACCACCTTTTTCGATTTTCTCAAAGTTCAAGTGATTTTAAATTGAAGTTTAATTTCAAGACTTTTTTCATTATTTAATTTGAATGGAATTCATAATATGATGTGTTTTGCTACGCACACAAAAGTATATAAACAAATTTCAAATTTAAGCAGGTCATCCCGCAATGAAATGAACGAAATCTTAAAATGAAAAAAATCGCAATTTGGCGTTTTTGAAAGTTGCAAATTCGGACCTAATCGTGAAGAGATTGCCGCTGGTCTCGATAGTCAATAAGGATTTTAGAAGAATAAAGATGCTTGTAGTTTAATGCCAATTTTCAACCAAAGTGTATTAGATTCGTTTATCCCGATTCGACATTATTATCTATTTGATTTTTCTTCGGAAAACACAGCAAAAACGAACCAAAGCGAACAACACAATCAATTCATTACTTGGACGCACTAAGTGTACACTTTCAGAGTGCTCTTTGGGAGACGCACTTATAGAGTACTCATTTCAATTTTGAGTGTTGTTTGAGTGACGAAAAACGCTCCCTGTGTGTATCGTCACTCTGATCCTGTTGACCACTCTTGCTCCGCTCACAACATCATTTAAAGAGCGGAGCAGAAAGTTACACCGCTCTTGTAGGGCTCTGAGGAGCGTCCGAAGCCTGACTATAAGATACAGATTTCACCTTGGTGAAAGTAGAATTTACTAAAATTACTCCGCCAAGGGGATGGATAACACATCAGCACGCTCTAAAGCTTAAAAATTTAAAAATAAGACTTAACAATACGAAGTCCACACAAAGTTATACACCAGGTCCTAGATGCATATCAATTTCCGTTATTCTCCCCTCACCATAACTTTAACAATCACCGACGCACACTTCCACAAAAACAGCACAAATAGCCTGCAAATGATCTACTGTCTGTATTCACGAAACGAAACTCTGTCTGCGCTGCCTAATTTTATAAGCCATTTTCAACCTCAGATATTTTGAAGACATTTTCATACACAGTGAAACCAATGCCAAATTATGGTTATCTATGCTTTTAAGATTCTATTGTTTCAAGAACCATGAAAATTGGTCCACTAGTTTATTCAAAATCATGAAAAAGTTAAAACTACTTCCATTGCACACTAGGTGTGCAATCGGTCTTATAGCCTCGGAAAGTCATTGCACACACGGTGTGCAATCCGTCTCGAATGGGTTAAGTGGTAGAATTGATCAACATCCAGTAAGATCAATCCAGAGACTGGCTAAGGAAGCGAATATCTTGAATTCTTCCATGCAACGATTTGTCCAAGATGACTTAAAACAGGGATGAGCAACCTGCGGCCCGCGAGACTCTTCTGTGCGGCCCGCGAAGCTTTTTTCAAAATTTTCATGCCTTAACTTTCTTCTACAATGGATTGTTAGGGAAATTTATATGACTTGATCAAATATGCACTTATCTGCATTTGCCCTACAATCATTCAGATTGCCAACAATTTTTATGACATTTTGAGCATTTATTATGTTCTGTTCAAGGCATAAATGCAATATCGTTTATTGGCAAAACGTTATATTGGAGTTTTTTTCATTCGAGATACATTTTTCCTAATTATTTAGCTCCTATCACTTTGAAAAGCAAAATCCATTAAAGTGAGTCGAAAGAGCGGCAAAAACTCGGCTAGCGAAGTCCTTGTGAAATATTTTTGTATTTCTGAATATTGACGAAAATTTCGAAAGTTGAGGGTTAGGATGAACGATTTCAGATTTTTTCATCAACATGAGTCAGTCGGTATCAAGTTACCGACTAAAAATATTAGTTCTTGATAAAAACAATAGATTTTTAAAATTTTGTGATTCGATCCAAAAGGTCTTTGACGATTTTCTGTGATGCTTTTTCAAAAATTTGATAGAAAATTTATAACAAATATCGATAAATTGAGTTATTTCAATTAAAAGTAATTCACATTCCATATTACCAACCTATCCCAATGATACTTAAAAAAAGATTAAAAACTTAAAAAATCTGGATAAAAATTCTAGAATCAAGAATATAGTTTTTAAAATAGTTGCTTAAAAATATGTTAGATTGAAGATTTTTTTGTGATTTCGACCACCTTGCTCAACATTTCAATGCAATGATCCAATACAGTACTGCAATTTAAAAAAAACGGGGTTTTTACCGTTTGTAGGAAAAAATCTAAGCTTTGAGAACAAGTTTTAGTTCTGGAAAAAATCACAGAAAGTCAATTAGCGATTCAACCTCCAATGCTAAGAAGATGGTGATTTACTCGAATATATATTTTTCACACTCTCAGTTATCACTGTGGTAAGCTCCAGAATGTTTTTAAATGGAAGTGATTACGAAAAGTATCATCAGCTTTAACAAGAATGTTGTAAGAACGAATGTTCGCAAAGGAATATTGAAAAACTATTAAAAAATTGAATTTAAAATGACTAAGATTTAAGGATGTAATTTTTGTTTTTAAACACGTGAATTCGTTTGATCCTCCCTTTTTAGAGTAGTTTTTCCCAAATATTTGAAGTTATAAAAACTAACGTGACTCTGATAATTATTTAAAAAAATGTTATTTCAAGTGCGGCCCGCTGACAAGATTCCTAATTTAAATTGGCCCGTTGGCTCAAAAGGTTGCTCTCCCCTGACTTAAATGCATCATCAAAGGCAAGAGCAAATCCAAGTATCACAGATTAAGCAAACTAGCATTTGAAAGTTTTATTATAGTTTTATTATGACATTCCATCTGCAGCTATTTTTATAACTGTTTTTTTTGTTCATGAAAAATGCTTAGATTCTTGATTAAACCATTTTTTCAGGTAGTTCTGAAAACGCTAATATAGCTTTAACTAAATATACTGTTTAAGTTGTTTAGAAAGAGTTCTGAATGATCTATTAAAACTCCAATAAATCACAAACTGAGAAGTTTGTTTCAAGTTTTTTTTGCATGTTTTATAAAGGCACGCAGTAATTAATATGAAAACCGTGATAAAATGAGGAGACAGCTTTCGATCAAGATGTCTAAACAGAACACGCCCAGGCTAGAACTCCTATTTTTACAAATTTTTGAATTATCATGTGTATTATTTTTGAGTTGAATAAAAAGTAAAATATATAAAAATCTTTCAAATACTTCAATATACCGAAAGTGGTATGAATTGATTCTGGAATTTTTATCCGGGTTTTTATAATTTTTAATTTTATTAAGATATCATTGGGATAGGATTTCTAAAGCTATACTATTACTGTAATAATGTGGAATGAGTTAATTATAACTCAAAGAACTGAATTTATCGATGTTTGATATACATTTTCTTTCTGAAAAAAAAGCATCAGGGATAATCGCAAAAACCTTTTGGATTGAATCACATAATTTCAGATATCTTTTGTTTTCATCAAGAACTAATAAATTTTGTCGATAACTGATTCATGTTGATAAAAAATCTAAAATCGTTCACCCAGGCTTTATTACTAAACTTTCGTAATTTTCGTCAATATTCAGAAATAAAAAATATTTCACAAGGTTTTGGTTTAATTTTTTTCAGTATTTGAATGCTAACAGAACAAGCCTTTTAGCCGAACTGGATAAAATAATTTAAAAAAAATCCGCTGAGCACATTTTTTATCATACTACTTTATTTTAGCTTGAAACTAAAATAATTATTTCTGTACCGGACTTTGCAATTTCTTTGATCATGTGTAGCTACCGATTTTTGGCTGTTATTCTGACTGACTTTGATGGATTTTGCTTTCCAAAGGGGTAAATAATTTGGAAAAATGTATGCTGAATAAAAAAAAAAACTCCAATATTACGTTATGCCAATAAACAATATTGCATTTATGCATTGAACAGAACATAATAAATGCTTGAAATGTCAGAAAAAATTGATTGTGAGCAAATGCAAATAAGTGCTTATTTCATCAAGTCATATAAATTTTCCCAACAATCCATTGTAGAAAATAGTGAAGGCATAAAAATTAGAAAAAAGCTTCGCGGGCCGCACAAAAGGGTATCGCGGGTCGCGGGTTGCTCACCCCTGCTGTAAATCACTGAAAGTCGTATGAAGCTCCCACAATATGGATATTGGTTGAAAGGGCTAAACGAGTAGAGTCTTATTTCGCTTTCTGACGCCATCTTGAAATCAAAAATGGTGGCTTTCGCTTCATTTGAAAGCACTGAAAATCACATGAAATGTAAATGAGATTTTCGACCATTTACAGCGAAAGATCAGCGGAATGGTGAATTTTAGATTGAGAAACCTGACTTCTACTCGTTTGGCTTTTTCACTCAATACCCATATTGTGGAAGTTTTATGTGATTTTTAGCCGTTTACAGTATTTTAAAGTTAACAAGGAGCCACTATCTTGGATTTCATGATGGCGTCAGACAGCTAAATTTGACTTTTTTTTTTCTAGTTTAGCCCTTCCATCCCATAACAATATTGTTGGGATTAGCATTTTAAAGCTAAGCGAAAGCTGCCATCTTGAATGTTAAGATGGCGTCAGGAAGCGAAATTTGATTTTTTCTTGTTCAGCCGTTTTACCTCATACCAATATTGTAAGGTTTCCCGCAATTTTAAGTCATTTACAGCATTTAAAAAAAAAGGGGAGCCACCATCTTGGATTTCAAGATGGCGTTAGGTAGCGAAATTCGCCTTCTTTAAGTTTAGCCCTTTAACCCAATACCCATGTGGGAGTTTAATGAGATTTTCAGTCATAAAGATCATCTTGGATTTCAAGATAGCGTTAGATAAGGAAATTTGATTTCTTCTAGATTAGCCCTTCACTCACTACCAATATTGCAAGGGTTTCATGTGATTTTCAATCATTTACAGCATATAAGATTCAGTGGAAGCCGCCATCTTGGACTTCAAGTTGGCGCTTAACATCAGGAGAAAATCAGGAGAAGTGGTCGTCTATATTAATAGTTCACTGTGTTTGGTATCGATCACTTACTTATTCGGGCATTGTCTGGGACTAGCTTCAAAAACTTATAGAAATGAAATGAAACTTATCTTAAGTTAACTGGGAGATTGTAGAAGAAAACATAACAGTTTAATTTTGTAAACACACCTAAAAATTTGTTTCATCAAAACTGTTATGAGTTAACGGCATCTTAGATTTGAAGTTTTTGAGAGTAAATTTCGAAACTTGTTAAAATTTATTGTTTTCAAAAGTTCCTCCTACTAGCTCACCGTGACACCGTGCGGCTGACGTTGAACAGCCTGTCCGTAGCACCCATTACGACCAAATTTAGTTGTTTGAATCCTCGCCTCACTTCACACCAATCGCCATGGCACATCCATTTGCGGGGAAGCCCTCCGAAGGAATTAAGGAACCAAAAAGAGAAAGAGGAGTGCGGAGACCATGATTCAGATAGGCAGCGACGAGCCTTAACAATTTACATAAACCTGGTCCACTTTTGGGCTTCCGATCACGACCTCTGAATACGGTAGCGCTTCTCCCAAATGCACCCAGCTCGATCTGGGGTTGTGATTGCTCAGCCAAAGCAAAAGTATCCAGTTTCCTCAACCCAAGTCGTTTTCTAATTAATTAAAATCGCATCTATTTCCAATGATCACACTCTCGACGCTAAGAGAATGGATTTCGGAAAGAAAAGAAAAAAAAACTCCCAACAACATCGCAAACACTCTCCCCTCATGTTCCGAAGCTCAGAGTTCGAACCTTGATCGACCCCACCACTCCTCGTTGCTAATACCTAGTAGAAAAGAGCATCTAATTAGACTTTCAAATCAGGAACATGTGCTACTGGTTTATGGACGATGTCTGGGTTGGCCAGAAATTCTGTTCGGTGGACCTTATGGGACCGCGTCTTCGTCTTTGTCGCCGTTTGGGTGAGAATGTTGTTCGGATGAGTAGATTGAGAGATAACCGTGCGAGATGAACATTAATTTCAGTCTCATTTGTCTGGAACCTGGCCCGGGTCGGTATCGGGAAGTGGCCTCTGGCTCTTCTGGTCGATCCTGCTGAGGGAAGCTAATAAATTATTAATTCAGCAGATAAATTAATCACGATTCGATTTCTGCCGAACATGAGATGGGTTTTGCGTTTGGTGTTTTTGAAAGAAACTGAAGCTTGGGGATTTGGTAGTTGCATCTTTCATTTTTTATTTGAGGAACGTAGTAAAAATTGCATAAGGCTACTTTAGAACGTAAAACAAAGTTTGATTTAAAATTTGAATATTAGTTATGAATCAGGTGTGTTTTATCATTTGGAGGCAAAGACTCAAATTGTTTAGCTCTAATATGTGTTGTGAGCCTACTTGGTTGAATAATTCTATTGAATCGATGCAATCGAAAGATTCCCTTCAATTCAACCACGGTAGGGTAAGTGTTCCTAATTTGGCATGTGTCCCTAATGTTAACATACCGTCCGATTTTGACTGTTTTTGACGATATGTTTCACTTACCACAATTATGAAAAAATTATAATGTAACGGATCATGTGAACTTTCATTTTACAAACAAATTAGTTTCCTAACTCTTAGGATTTTTCGTAAAATCCGGATTGTTTCCAAGTATGTTCAAATTGAATGAAGTTGTTAGCAAATTTCTTAAAAAAACACCTATTCAGAAATGGAAGATAAAAACTGAATTTGTCAAAAATTTTTTTTGAAATTTTTTGTCGGATTATTTTTTATCCTGATTTAAGTAACTAGTATGTAAGAACCATGTTTTGTTCGAACTTTGGGAACAAGAAAGGTGTGGAAAGCTGACTGGACAGATTACGATGCACGGCAATTGCGTCGCAAGGAGCAACAAAAAAAACGCGGATAAATCAAAAAAACGGAAAATCCGTCAGCGAAAGGCGCGTAATCGTCCACAAGGCCGTGTTAGCTCTTATTTCAACAATAATTATTCATTACCGCCTGATCGAGAGCTTCTTGCAGCGGCTAAAGACCTTTTTTCACGACCTCCAACCAGCCCCAGTAAACGTAAAAGAAACCAGAGGATCCAGTTTGTAAGGGGTGAAACACTAAACCCGCCAAAAGACAACGTTTTTAAGACATCAAACCCTGTGCCAATTGCTAAATCGCCGAACGCATCACCGCGCCGTAATAGACCCTCATCGATTCCGATGCCAACCGCTCCACCAAATGTGTCAACGCATCATAACGGAAACCTGACGCCTTCAGTGCCACCTGTTTCTCCGCATGCTCCCTTCACCTATCCGCTACCTACTCCGTTCATCACACCATTCGCTGCGTCATGCTGCCATCGTGCCCCTATGGCTCCCACGGCTCCCACGGCGTTTGATTACTACAATCCGGTAATGTATGGGCAATATAATTTTCTGCCCCAACGACGCGTGCCGATTTAGGTACTAGAACCTTTTCTTCCGCGGAAATATTAGTATATTGTCAGAATGTTAATCGAATGAAAAGCGCGGCAAAAATGAAAGATATTAATTTGAAACTTCTGGCCTCGTCTTATAGAATAATACTGTTTACTGTAACAAGCTGGGACGCTAGCGTACACAGCGAGGAAGTTTTTGGTTCAAATTTTAATGTTTTCCGCAAAGATAGAAATTTAGCATTGTCCAAAAAAAAGTCAGGTGGTGGCGTTCTCGTTGCCATAGACTCTCTTTTCCCCTCAGAACAAATTGCAACGCAAACATGCACAGAATTTGATTATGTTTTCGTTAAAACATCATTGGCAAAGGAAGTTCACATTTTCGCTTCCGTGTACTTCCCACCTGAATATGCCACTTCTCATTTTTTTGATTTATTTTTCCAAATTCTTAAAAATACAGTAGCTGAAAACCTGGAAGCAAAACTACACATTTATGGCGATTTCAATCAACGTAACGCTGACTTTATTTTGGATGATGAAAATGAAGCAATTTTACTCCAAATTATAGGGGAGAACGAAACTTTACAACTAATTTTTGACAACGCTTCTATTTTAGGCTTAAACCAAGTAAATCATGTAAAGAATAGTAACAATACGTATCTTGATCTTCTATTTACAAACTGTACAGAAGACTTTTGTGTAAATGAATCGGCAGATCCACTATGGAAAAATGAAGTATTTCACACAGCGATCGAATATTCGCTCTTTATTCATAACTATGACAAACCTCGCGACTGGGAGTACGAGGAAATGCCAGACTATCAAAATTCAAACTACGAACTTTTAAAACAAGAACTGAATAATAAAGAGTGGTCAAGCATATTGAAGAATGAAGGAAATGTCGATACAGCAGTAGAAACATTTTATAACATAATGATTAATCTCATAAACAGTTATGTACCTTCAAAATTTAAAAGACGGTCCTACAGCTCTAAACACCCTGTCTGGTATAATAAAGATTTGAAAAACTTACAAAATAGGAAGCAAAAAGCTCATAAAGTCTACAGAAGTGATAGAAGTGTTACAAACCATCAAAATTATATAAATCTATGCAACCAGCTTAATTCATGTGTAAAAAGTTCTTTTGAAAAATACAATCAGAAAATTGAAAAAGAAATTAAACAAAACCCAAAAGCTTTCTTTGGCTATACTAAAACGCAGATGAAAAATTCAAACTTTCCTACACAATTGACACTTGACGGAAGCATTGGAAATAATACACTGGAAATTTCTAACTTATTTGCAACTTTTTTTTTTCAAGAAGTGTACACTTCTTTCACTGAGGTTGACCGAGATAGAGAATACTTTTCAGTCATTCCAGATCTAGCGTGTGACATTCAGGTCAATGAAATTGATTACAATAATGTTTCCGAAGGACTTAGAAAACTTGATGCATCCAAAGGAGCAGGGCCTGATGGACTTCCCCCATGTTTCCTTAAAAACTTGGCGGCCGAATTGGCAGAGCCTCTTCTGATTCTTTTTAATATGTCATTAAATAATAGAAAAGTTCTCAAATTTTGGAAAAAATCTTTTTTAATTCCGATTTTCAAGTCCGGAAAAAAATCCGATGTACGAAATTATAGAGGAATAGCTATTTTGTCTTGCATCCCAAAACTCTTTGAATCAATAATAAATGAAAAAATTTATCAACAAGTAAAAAATATTATAACGAGTAAACAACATGGTTTCTTCAAAGGACGCTCTACAGCATCAAATCTTCTCGAATTTGTTACATACGTTATCGATTCTATGAGCAAAGGCTTTCATGTTGAGGCTATTTATACCGACTTTAGCAAAGCCTTTGATCGCATTGATATACCCCTTTTAATCTTAAAATTAAAAAAAATTGGCTTTCATCCAAATCTTCTCTCCTGGTTACAATCATATTTAACTGATCGAACACAAATCGTTCGTTTCCAAAACGAATTATCCAAATCTGTAGCTGTGACCTCTGGTGTGCCTCAGGGGTCTCATTTAGGACCTCTCCTTTTCATACTGTTCGTTAACGACATTTCCTTTATTCTTAAACGGATTGAATACCTAATATACGCCGATGATATTAAACTATTTCTGAGAATAAAAACAACCGAAGATGTTGAAACATTTCAAAACGAGATCAATGTTTTCTTTGAATGGTGCAACAAAAGTTTACTTCAATTGAATGTTAAAAAATGCAACCCTATATCATTTAGCAGAAGACAAAGTCACCCTATCATTGAAACAAAATTAGGCAATCAATCAGTACAAAAATGCAAAATTGTAAGGGATCTCGGCGTCATACTAGATTCAAAACTCACGTTTGTAGAACATCAGAACAATATCATCAATAAAGCAAATTGCATGATAGGATTTGTAAAACGTTTCAGCAAACACTTTATATATCCTATGTTCGTTTGATATTGGAGTATTGTAGCATCATATGGAATCCTTATTCAAATATTCACGAGCAACGTCTCGAATCAGTTCAAAAACAATTTTTGTTATATGCGCTACGTAAAATCAATTGGACCACTTTTCCTCTGCCATCGTATGAATCTCGTTGTAAGCTTATTGATATAGAACCTCTCAGTAAACGCAGAGAATTTTCCCAAATTGCATTTGTGAATGATGTTGTTACACAAAGAATAGACAGTCCTGAATTACTTTCAAAACTAAATTTTTACGCACCTTCCCGTCCATTGAGAAATAAACATTTGTTCCACATTAAACTTTACGACAAAGACTATGCAAAACATCAACCTATTAATCAAATGATGTACAAATACAATTTTCAAAGTGAAATTATAGACGTAGCGATGAACAAAACACAATTGAAAAAGGCATTCAAAAACAACTTCATAGAACAACAAAACAATAGCTTACATTAGTTTAAAGTAGTTTTAAGTATTGTAGTCTACAATGTTTGACTTAATAAATAAATAAATGTTCTTGTAAAAACTCAAAAAAGCTTGTGTCCACAATTAGGAACACTATTTTCAATGTGTTCCTAATTATGGACATAGTCAAAGTTTTCCAAACTATATCAAAGTCATAGAATGTATTTGAAATAAATTTGATTGATTGAATTGTGTTTTAGCTTAATTTTCAACGACCTGTTAAAATAAACCCAGCAAACATAACATCGCATAAGAAATGTCAGCTCAACTCGTTAACAATGTTAATGCGAATCGTAATTCCTACCAAACCAAGTAAATGATCGTAAAAATGGTTAGTTAAAGTCTACCGACTCGTATATGACAAAATTGCGCCATGTTTGCAAATTTGTCTCCCGCGTGCGGGATTCAAGTGAGAAAACATCCTTGTTGTTCTCTCTGCGATTAGCAGTGCAACCAGATTTCTAAAAATCAGAGGGTCCATTTGGTTAAACTGTCCAATGGGAGAAGCAGCAAATATTGTCGCTGGCAACAGTTTGCATGCATTGAGAGCAAAACTTGTGCTCTCTCGCATACTGTCAGGATGTACGGTAAAAGGTGTTGTATATCGTCCAATTTTAACAACACTTATCGCATAAGCCAGAAGTTAAAAATATGTATGTATATTGCCTCCACTTTAGTACGTAAATGCTGTTTTTTTCGAGTTATATAAGATGATTTTATAATGTATATGAAGCGTATAGCAAAGTTTGTTGAGAAATATACCTACAAAAATGTTTGCTGGGAAACTGTTCTGAGTTAATAAAACATGATATCTTTTTTACTTCAGTGTATCTCAAAGCTAAAAATGTTAAAAAATTATTTTCGCCAGGTTGTAAAGAACGCACCCTACGCGACAGACAAGGAAACCATCAAGTTTCAGAGAGTTTCTCAACAAGAACAGAATCGAAAGGAAAAATTAAATAATGTATACCGTCACATGGGGCATCATGCACTTTCAACAACACTTTTCAACTTCAATGACTTCTTAAAACCTTATGTCCACAGATAATCATACCGCTTGTACTTAAAAAATTTTAAGGTTATTGGTACATCTAATAACGTAGTCAGAAAAATAATTGGTTTCCCCAATTATTTTTAAATGTACAAAACATACGATTTTCACCCTACTAAGAAAAAGGGGTAAGTTGCAAAAACCTTTGTTTTTAATGGAAAATCAAATGAAAGAGTGTTAAAAGTTATAATTTTTGATTTATTTGTGATTTATTTACGTATAAAGCACGATCTGTAGTTATTTTTGATTTTGTTCGAATTAAATTTGATACTTATTTTTTCGGTCAAAGATTTAAAAAAAAAAGAAAGTATAAGGGTGCTGTATACAGTAAGGGATAAAAACTACTACAAAAAAATTTAAAACCATATTCTAGCATATGGAAACAAGATTTAAACTGTGAATCATTGATTTGCATGTCGATGCATTTTATTAGCGCAGACTGGTAACTGAATTTTGAAAATATTTATTTAATAAAATTAAATGATTGTCCGAAAAATATTCATACACCAACAGTGTTGATACAGGATAAAAAAAACAATATAAAGTTTGTAGGTGATATCATTAGGCCAATTCGTCATACTCTGTAAAGTATTTTACGGCATCAAAAATATAAAAATTTCGATTTTTCAAATTCTCTATGAGAATGAAAAACTTCAAAAAACGATGTGAGAAACTATGGCATCATCGTTTTGTTATCATAAAATGTTAATTTTATTATACTAAATTAAACGTTAAATAAGTGTTGTTGTATAAATGTTGCATCTAACCATGCTGTTGCATGATGCTCTGTTTGACTGTATCTTATTTGTATATATTACAATGAATTTTCTACTTTTGAAACATAATAAATGTATTCATTGGAAAAGGTAAAGATTGAACTTTAATAAGCTCAACATCTACTACTTTCTTCAAAACTAGCACGAAGGAATATTGTGTAGGAGTTAAATAGTCCTTATTTATCCCTTCATATTCCAAAAACGTTGTAAAATTTATAAAAAAAAGGTGAGTTTTGAGATTTTTCTTGAAGTATTAAAAAACAGGCCCATATGCAAAATCAGAAACAAATAGTGTAATATTGGGTAGGCGGATACATTTTTCCTCATATGTTAACGTTAGGCACACCCATATGTTAACATTAGGAACAATTATTGCCAAATTAGGAACATCAACAGACTATATAAAAAATTATATTTTTCGTAAATTGAAGCTTGAAATGATTATTTCAAACCATAACAGAATTCAGAAAAAAATTTGGAACTTAGTTACCAAAAAATTGTATATCTAAGAATTAAAGATTCGGCCTACTAATATCAAAGCTAAAAACCTCTGACATAATATAGCGAAATTAGACACATTTACCCTATAAGAGAAGTTCAGATACCGGTATTTCGATAGCAACTAACTATCATCTTCAGTGAGCGTTGTAAAGAGGTTTTAAGAGAAATTTTTCACTATCACCAAGGAATTTTAGATTTCAGCTATAATACTTTATCAAGCTGCTTAATTTATTCATTAACATGACGTGAAGCGATGAAACCAACTTTATTGGTTAATTTTTAATCAGAAAACACAGGTTGGAATTCAAAAAGTTTTGTTATTTTTAGTAAACCACACGTTTTTTCAGTCAAAAGTCATAGAGAGCACTAACTTGCAGTTAAAACTTTGTATTGCTTGGTTGTTTTACCCAAAATCTTTGATTATTTTTTCTGGTTTTCCATTTATTTGAAGCCGATTTTTTAAAAGGTATTATTGAACTTTTACGTTGCAAGAAAAATTTAAAACAACACTATCTGACAGGTCAACGATCGCCACTCTCTCACCGGCATACAATGTGATTGAGTTGATTAAATCATTTTGCATAACCTGATTGTATGGAAAATTTATACACTACAACACCACACATTACCGGTTACATCAGATAGATGGATGCAGGCAGCTTCCATCCATTGACGGCATATTAGCTGAGAAATGATTTCCACCCATAACCTCCACCATCTTTCTTCTTGAAGCCTCGGATCATCAGCAACTATTTCCCAGCCACAACCAGATAGATAGCGTTCATTGATGCATCTGGTGCAGCACCACAGTCAGTGTGGCTTGCAGTCAGCCAGGTCGTTGTCATCGCATAGTTCCATCATCATAAGCACACCCAACCAAAGTACACTAATATGAAGGAAGGTTTGCTTCCTCGCGCCCTCAGGCCTTCTTCCAGCGCATCATTCGCGTTTGGCGCATAACTAAAATATCATCTCTACAGCCCACGTGCTCTTGGCGCTTGAACTTGCCACTTGGTGCGCACCACAATCTTGGAAGATGCGAACCCTACTCGCGGCGCGGCGCGGTTGTGTTACTTAATTGATACCGTGATGCCGTTTCGCAAGTGCGGTAATTTTCCATTTTGAGAGAATTTTTCTCCTATTATTCAATTGGCATCATAATTTCCTCGACCTTTCTCGGCGTGTTGAGGCTGGCGCACAATTGACAATGTTGTTGCCCTTCGCTTGCGCTGTAGGTATCTCGAAGAAAAATGGATCATAACCAAGTACGGTAGCTGTTTGTTTTTATTTTTCCAAGGTGGGAAAAAGAGCCATAGATGAAGGTTTCGTTTTTCATGGTCGGAAAAATCACGAGAAAATTTAAGTATGGAAGAAGTGGGGAGCGCGATTGTTTATGCTGTTGCTTCTCACTCTCATCGGAGGTCGAGGGAGTTCGTTGGTAAGTTTTTTTTTCTGCTTCTTCTTTAGCTAATTTGGTGCTAGGATTTAATTGATGTTGATTTGCGTTGATGATAACAGATGCAGTGCCATTGAAACCGATGCGTGATCTGTGAAATTGAAAGCACATTACATCAGCGACTGAGGGTGCGTACATTGTACTCAAGAGAAAATTCGGTCTTTTTCATATCAAGTGTGTAATTTTTCTAGATCTTTTTTTGAGTTGTTATCACACCTGAGGAATGAAGATCACAATCGGTAACACTAACGAATCATGTTCAAATGAAATTGTCTTTCTTACGTCCTTTATTGTATTTTTTTTTTCGATTAGAATAATCTGAAACTTTTTTTTTTAGATATGACTCTAATTCCGAAGGGAGAAATCAATATTTGCAGTGATAACTGCAAAATTTTTTATTTAAATATACGTGAGCAAAGGTGTATGATAGAAATGTCAAAAGACAAATTCAGGTATTTGCTTATTTGTCTGTAGACTACAGACTGTAGTCACATTAGACTGAGTCGAATAGAACAAAAATTTTCCCAGACAATCAGTGCCGAATTAAGCCGTCGGGAGGCCCCAATTTTTCTAGTTAAAGATATATCTGTAGCAGTATGTAAAAAAAATTCTAGATTATTTATTCTAGAAACAAACATTATTTCTTCTTTAAAAGAATGCAAAATAGAACAGCAGATCGCTTATTCAAACTCGCGAGAGCAATCCTGATTAAATATTCATCCTCACAATAAAGTTTCAGTTGAAAAAGTTGAAGTCAAAATAATAATCAAAATTCTCTTTTAGAAATATAATTGTGAGTCACAAAAATACAATTCAGAGTTCAAATCTCAAATTATTGTGTAGATTAAAAATGTAAAAAAGCAAGTCGTCTCAGAATTTAAAATTTTAAATTCGAATGAGAAATTCACAGTTACAATTAAAAAAACTAGTTAAAAATCTGATTCAAAAAAGCTTCAAAATAAAAAAAAATACCATAAATTAATATTAAAGTCTGCTTCATTTAATATTGGAACAAATTCTTTTGTTTATTGTGGCGCTCCTAGTGGACGGATTTGGAAACTTTTTTCACCCACGTGTCGGGAAATTCATTACCTTTCACCATGTATTTATGTCATAACACCAAACGATAGCATTTTGTAAACAACCGCCATGGAAGCCGAACGGAGAGATCAAATTGTGCACAGTTTTCTTGAAAATCCATTGTTGTCGGCATCGAAGCTAGCTAAACAGCTTAAAATGCCCAGAAATACCGTATGGCGTGTTATCAAGCAGTACAAGGAAACATTAACGACGGCTCGGAAGCCGCATTCGAAGCGTCGGAGTGGAACTGTCGACCGGAAACTGCGTGGGAAAGTCATCAAGGCCGTCAAGAAGAATCCCAATCTTTCAGACCGCGATTTGGCCAATAAGTTCCAGGCCGCTCACAGTACGGTGCGACGAATTCGTCTCCGGGAAGGAATAAGGTCATTCCGAGCCAGCAAACAGCCAAATCGGACGCTGAAGCAGAACAATGTGGCCAGAATCCGTGCTCGAAAGCTGTACGACCAAGTGCTGACCAAGTTCGACGGATGTAAAGTCTGCTTCATTTAATATTGGAACACAAACAATTGCGTGTAGTTCAGTCATTTATTAACGAATTCATAATTTGTTTTTCATACAAATGTAGCATTTTCTTTACTCTTTCATAAAAAAAAATTAAAAAAATTATTCATCGCTGTTTCGAAGAAATTCTCGTACTCGTACTCGTAAGAAAACTGTGCACAATTTGATCTCTCCGTTCGGCTTCCATGGCGGTTGTTTACAAAATGCTATCGTTTGGTGTTATGACATAAATACAATAAATACATGGTGAAAGGTAATGAATTTCCCGACACGTGGGTGAAAAAAGTTTCCAAATCCGTCCACTAGGAGCGCCACAATGAGCAAAAGAATTTGTTCCAATATTAAATGAAGCAGACTTTAGTTTAAAAAAAAATCAGTATTGAAGTGCAGAATCCCAATAACGTTCAAAGGAATGAATTAAATAACAAATCAATACTGTAGAATTTGAATAGTAAAAAAAATATTAAAAGATCAAGAAAGTTTTTTTTCCTCGAAATCAACATAAGAATTAAGAACATGATTCAAACATAAGAATACATACAAATCCAGTTAAAGAATAAAAAAGAAATTAAAATAAATCAGAATTAAACAACAAAGATATTTAATAAAAATTCAATCCCAAACCTAGGTTCAGTCATCCAAATAAAAATTCAATATCATTCTTTAATTTAAAGAACTGATATCAAAACTTACTTTAGAAAATGAATGGATAGATTAAAAAAAAAACATTTTTTGTCATTTCTTTATTAGAAATGGCTCAAACTTTAGGAATAATAATAAGCATTGTAATATTCAATAACATAAGTGATTGTGACTGAGAAAACACGCAGAACCATACTTCAAATCTCGCATATCTATCTGTAAATCTTTAGAGTTTTGTTGAAAGTTTTGAAAGTATGAAATGCCACAGAGGGTGAAAGACCACGAAGGTTAAAATCCTTTTTAAATAAATAAAAATAGAATAGGATAGAATAGGTATGAAACGTAACTTCACCATTTTATCATTTGCTTGACCCATATGAAGCCTTCAGAACCAATAGGATTAAAAGTTAAAAAACGATCAATTTTGATGATAATGCATTACGATTTTTCATGTTTCGAACTATATTTGGAGAAATTTTTGGATCTGTAAAATTTTTTCTAAGAGAAAGAGAAAAATGAAAACTTTAAAGCGCGTTTTCTCGAAAACAGCTTTGATGCAGTTATAACTCTTTGGCTCTAAGGTAAGGTTGCCTGAATTTTTTCAGCACATATCCGGGCCGGACAAATCTGGGATATTGTTTTTCTTAAAACCTATCAAGATCCGGGCATTTGATTTTGAAACTTTCGACCTAGAAGCGAGCAATATTCGGGAAAATTTTGTTCAAACCCAAGAATAACTAAAAAAAAATGAAAAATAATTTATTTTTTTTATCAAAACTTATCAGCAGCTTTTAAATTGTATATTAGGACTTCCAAAAAACCTTTATGATTATTTTTATAAAACTTGTTAAACAAATCTAAACAAATAAAAACTTTTTACAACATTTTTTTTTATATAATTTCGAGAATAAACTATGAAGTATTCTACTAACAATCCCTCCTTCATTCCTCATTGACTACTAGGACGTGGCCGGCGCCGTTATTGATCATTTTCAAAGGGAGAGCATGAGTTTTGTGCATTGTGAATGAACTGCTAGTGCCAAGCACCATTCTTTTGGCCCTTGCATAAAACTGATGGCCTCGATCAATCGCGGAGTAGCAACCATTGGCGAGGTGGAACTTGTTTCGCTTAGCCACGCCAGCGATCATGGAATTTGAAGTGCGTAAGTTCAACAAAGGCTAATCAAATATGTTATCTGAAGTTTTGAATAAATGATCGTTTTTAAGCACTTCAAGCTCAATGATTTATGGTGGATACGAGTAGTCAACTAAGCTAAGCTAAGCTATAATTTGGAGAATAAAGTGAATAAATCCAGGCTAAATCCGGGATTTTTTAAATTAAATCCGGGCAACCGAACTTTTCCTTACTTTTGTATTAAATATCCGGGCAAACCCGGATAAAATCGGGCAATGTGGCAACCTTACTCTAAGGGCCTCATGTGTAACTTTTATAGCGTAGGTAATGTGAATTAAATAGTCGCTCCCAAATGTACGTTTTCCCACTTAATGTTTTAACACATGAAAATGTATGTATGTTTCTTTGGCAAGTTATGAAGGCATCTGAGGGAAGGAAGTGGAGGAATTTATTCCAACAAAATGTGTATTACATACGCTCATTTACAAACCCCGAATTATTTAATAATTTGGGATAACCCCCTGTCCTGGTATAAGTTTTCTTAAATTTTAAACTTTTAGTATAGTTTGCTATTTTTGATAAGTGTTCAGAGCAAAACTTTTAACTTTTTGAGACACTATGAAAATCTGACTTTTCTACGGGAAATGCGGATTTATACATTGCATTTGCATTGAAAATTTACCAACTTTATTGAATAATTTGGCAAGGAACCCACGAGAACCCACCGACATTTTTCAAATGCAGTTATATTATAATCACAACTGTCACTACTCGAAAAATGAGGTACACCAAACTGCGACTAAGCAAGTTATTGCAATTTGAAAAATGAATAATTTTTTCCTACTTTTGCGATTATGATGGAAAAATCAATCGAGTACTGTGGAACTTGGAGGTACTGTATATCTAAAAACAAAAATTAATAAAAAAAACCAACTTTGCAGAACAAACCATGCCTGTATTTTGCTTCTATTAAAAGTTAGATTATGGTGCCACCTTGCGGATCAATAGGTAGCGCAGATATAATCGAGTAACTTTGTCGAAGACACCGATGAGCTATAACCAACCCTCTGGCTTGCAGTCAATTTTGACCACAAAAATGTAGTTCCTGACTCACTGTGCGGCGAGGCGATATTTATAGTTGTACCTACCACATACGTTTTTCAAAATCTACTAACTTGAAAAACATTATATTAATGGAAAAATACGCGCATTTTGTAAGCAAAAATAGTCACGGTACATTTAGGGTTAAAAGTTTTTCAAATAAATATGGATGAGTTTTGAACAAAAAGGAACGTTCAGGATTTAGGAAATTTGAAATGACCCCAAATCGACTCAGTCTATCATCACATAGCTATTTAAGTAAAAAAAAATTCAGTATCAGCAAAAAAAAAGTAGCCGACCCACAACCGACGAAAAGTTTGGGATCGACCCCTCAAAAACATGAAATTGAGTTTAACTTGATTTAATGATGCTGATGAGTTATTTAAACTTGATTTTTTTATATAGACTGTTCCAGAAATTATAATCACAATTTCAAAATAATAAAATAAAATAAATAATTATTTTATTAAATTTATCTAATTTTAGTTGGCACATTGTATCATTATTTGTGTCCTACTCACTGTACTCTTATTTGATGGATATCTTTTACCATAACCCAAACTTCACAATTTTCCTCGAACATGACTCATAAGCTTCTGCACAGTTGCATTACCCACCATTTTCACCACTTTTGGCCAATCCTTTTCAAATTTTCCAATGTTATCCAGCTGGTTTTATATATTTTCGTAGCTTTGCTTTGGTCAAGCCCAAAAAGTATCGATTGGCCGTGGATCGGGACAATTTGGCGGATTCATGTTTTTTTTTGGCACAAAACAGACGTTTTGGCTTTTGTACCACTCTAGTGTTTCTTGACGTAATGACATGAAGCCAAATCGGGCCAAAATATGACGGGTTCATCATGCTGCTTGATCATCGGCAATAAACGCTTCTGGGGGCATTCCTTGATATAGTTCTGGGTGTTCATTGTTTCTGATATGACGTACGGGTAACATATTTTGCCGCACTAGCAAATTGTCTGCCACACCATCACCTTCTTGCTAAATTTTTCGGTGAAAATGGCCTTCTCCGTATCGGGGATATTCTTGTCCTTGCGTGCAGTGAAGTATTGTGGCCCAGGAAGGGTTTTTAATCTAATTCCACATACGTTTCATCGTCCATGATAATGCACCCAGAACAGAACTTTTGCAAAATATTGAATCATACAGTTTCGAGGCTCATGGTTTGAGAGGAGCGGCTTGATTTTACGGGATCTTGGTTTGACACAAGCGACTTGATTTGGGCTCTTTTTAGGTTTTCGCTTAGGTCTGTTTCCGGTACAACTTGAACCCAAGTCGCTTTTTAGCACGCATCACGTTAGACGTCGAGGTCCCGACTTTTCACGCCACATCCCGAACGGAAGCCGATGGTTTCTGTTTGTAGGCATCCCTTACCTTTTTGTCGATAGCAGGACTTACAGGACTAGATATTCGACCACTCCTTGTTTCATCTTCAAATGTACAATTTTGTCTGTGGTACAATGTTCACCATAATATTAAATTTTTTGGCCAATTTTCTCAATGAGATTCCACTTATAGTACACCACTTTTTCTCTTCTCCAAAGTAAGACCACGCATTTTTAAATGTTCACAAAATAAATGTTTTTTTTATGTTATCACGTACAGAAATGTGTAAACAAAATGCAATACTGTCAGATTGCTAGTAGCAAATCATCCAATGTAGTGTAATATTATTCTGGCTAGAAAGTTATTATTTTAGTAGTCTTGAAATGTTCAAATGAATTTAATATAGCACAATAATATGATTTCTATCATTTTCAAAACATTTTGTAGGGTTGCCAGAAGTATGGAGTCACTAAAAGCCACAGCTTTGCCAAAAATCATTTGGATATAATAAGGTTAGGCTCGCAAAGTCTGTCTGTCTGTCAGCGAAGTTTTGACTGTCGATTCACACGTCTAAGTAGATATGGGAATTTGGTAACTTGGGCAATCCTCTTTGTAATGCTATTCGAAACTCCATTTGTAGCTCTCGTTAAAACCAGTTGTTCCTCCAACTGTATGTAAGTATTGATTATGAAGCATCTGATGTTTCTTGGGCACTATACTATTCATTCAATCGTAAAGTATTGGATAAAATCCAGCTAAACCGGAAGAAAAGCATCTTGACTGAAATCAAACTTCAAACTGTTACCGTATTCGGATGTTGTAAAATCATAAATCCAGGATTCTCTGGTTCCTCCCTTGTTACTGTTCGGCTGTTGCCCGATAACGATTGCTTCTGCTGTTGCTATATAGTCAGTAATCTTCTCTCTCCCTTCATTTTACATGGCGCCGATAATGAGCCGTACAAAATCGATCGGAATCACAGGTATCACAGGGCCGTGTCGAAACTCCCATCGTAATTGTTGCAAGGACATATATTTAACGCTTACCGGAGCCGATCCCTTCATAAACTGACACAAGGGAATTCGAAAGAGGAAAACGATTATTTCAGGGTCGGTTTTATGATTCCCATCGGATTGGAATCGAGTGGGTGCAGGTGTGTTGCTTTTTTTCAGCTCTCTTCTTTGGAAGAATTCCTTCGCCTATCCGTCCCCGTAGTTTGGTTTTCGGCCTAAAGAAGAGTGATCCTGAAAACCCATTAAAGTGATCAACTTTTGATTTAGATTCTAACCGAGTTCCGGAGAATTATCGGGATAACCTGCGGGAGTAGAGCACCGATTCGGCAATCTTCCATGGTCCGGGACCTTTTTTTTTTGCTGGAATGATTTACGAGATCACTTTGCAGCAGGGGCTTCCGCATATGAACATAGAAATCTCTCTTGAGAGCCCGTCGTAAAGTTGATTGTAGATAATGGCCACAAGTTCAAAGGCGTGTGAATTTTTCTTGTCCAATACCGACGACCGTTGCTGTCGGTTGTTGACTAGAAACGTTTTGTAGTCTCTGAATTGGGCCTGCAGAGGCAAAAAAAACAGAGTGATAAAGCCTGAATGGGAATTTCGCTTTGAACAATGTCGGGATTGTTGGCCAAATTTTTGTAGCTTCTGGGTTACGAACATTGTCTGGGACATACAAACTTAATTCATGGATGATTTTTGCCATCGATTTAGCACCCTTTCTTCAAAGGCCAAATATAGCGCGCTAAGAAGCTCTGCGCTTTATGGCAGTTTTATTGTTTTAAACGCTTGATAGCGAATTTAAAATGAAAAGAAAAGTCGCCAAAATTGTTCTTTGATTGCTTTTTTTTCTCTGTTGGCATATGGATCAGAAGAGGCAAAATATCGGCACGTTATCCAAACATACAGGAAAATTTTGTAAATTAATGACAAAAATGACAAAAATGACAAAAATGACAAAAATGACAAAAATGACAAAAATGACAAAAATGACAAAAATGACAAAAATGACAAAAATGACAAAAATGACAAAAATGACAAAAATGACAAAAATGACAAAAATGACAAAAATGACAAAAATGACAAAAATGACAAAAATGACAAAAATGACAAAAATGACAAAAATGACAAAAATGACAAAAATGACAAAAATGACAAAAATGACAAAAATGACAAAAATGACAAAAATGACAAAAATGACAAAAATGATAAAAATGACAAAAATGACAAAAATGACAAAAATGACAAAAATGACAAAAATGACAAAAATGACAAAAATGACAAAAATGACAAAAATGACAAAAATGACAAAAATGACAAAAATGACAAAAATGACAAAAATGACAAAAATGACAAAAATGACAAAAATGACAAAAATGACAAAAATGACAAAAATGACAAAAATGACAAAAATGACAAAAATGACAAAAATGACAAAAATGACAAAAATGACAAAAATGACAAAAATGACAAAAATGACAAAAATGACAAAAATGACAAAAATGACAAAAGTGACAAAAATGACAAAAATGACAAAAATTACAAAAATTACAAAAATTACAAAAATTACAAAAATTACAAAAATTACAAAAATTACAAAAATGACAAAAATGACAAAAATGACAAAAATGACAAAAATGACAAAAATGACAAAAATGACAAAAATGACAAAAATGACAAAAATGACAAAAATGACAAAAATGACAAAAATGACAAAAATGACAAAAATGACAAAAATGACAAAAAATGACAAAAATGACAAAAATGACAAAATTTGTAAATACTTCACGTTCAAATATTGCATAAGAGTTCTGGGCTAGATGAAGAGTTTTTTTTATTCGTTTTAGCACAAATATTTTAAAATTTATTATAATGAATGTTATGTTCCGCAAGCTTTTTTTATTGATTCATCGAAGTAGAAATTTTAAAAGTTAAGACTGTTTAATCGTGTATTACATGTGTCTCACTGTGTTAGAATTGATAATTTTTTTATTGGATCCTAGGCTTCAGTCCTTAATCTTCACTAGTCCTTAAAAATATTTAGGAATTTGGAACATCATTATTAGCGGGCTTAAAAATGTGAATACAAATTCCTTTTTTATACCTGAAATTCGAGTTATTCACAAAAATTTATTGCTTTTCTTTTGTTATTTGTAATGAGATCATTTGCAAGTTGGTAATCATCAATTCGTTCTGACTTATCATAGGTGCCATTACATTTTTTTGTCAATGATTATAATTGAGGCCCTTGGAGCCAAAGGGGTATAAGTGCATAAAAGTTTATTTTGAGAAAACACGCTTTTAAGTTGTTGTGTTTGGCCATTTTCCATATATTTTTCGAAAATTTGTATTTTGCTTTCGAACGTAAAAGTATGTAAATAAAATTCGAAAAATCAGAAAAAATCACCAGTTATAGTTTGAAATATGAAGAATCGTTTGACATCATTAACTTAAAATCGACCATTTTGTCACTTATATCCCTTTGGCTCTGAGGGTCTCAATTATTCAATAAAAGCTGTTTTTTTGTTATTTTCGTAAAATATGATCTTCGTTTCCAATCCTGTTGATTAAAACTAGGGAGAGGGTCAAACAATTTTTTTATGACACCCACACCTAGATGCAGTTATATGCGAATCACTGGTGAATAATCATAAATTATGCCGTTATAATGCGTCCACTCCCTGTATTTCCCCCCGGGAGCATTGGATTTTACTTTTTTTTTGTTGTTTTTGTTATTCAAAAGTGCTTCAGATACTTGAACTCAGCCCTCGCAAAGATATTGTGTTTATTTTTCGACACACTTGTTGAGCAGCGTGGGACTCTCCTTCCGAAAGACCCCGAAACCCCACTCGGGAGGGACTTTATGTACGAACAATTTCTTAAGGCGTCGTCGTCAAGGAAAAGAAAAGTCACCCAGGTGTGAAAGAAATAGGCGCGTCCACCCTCCCATGACCGTGGGAAGAAAATCGTCCCGTGATCGTAAGTATAAGTAAGAAAGCCTTCTACTGGCTGGCCATTTTTCAAGACAACTCTCGGGAGATCTTGTTGTGGTATCGTTTCTTTGTTGTACGTAGCCACTAGCTGGGGTTAACAACTACCAACATGTTTTTGGGCCGCCAAATGGCTAGAGCAGGTCTCCGGGTGCGATGTCCAGGAAGATAAAAAAAATATAGCTCCTCATATATGCGAGGGAGAAGCCAAATGAATTAAACATGATAATTGTGCGGACTTCCCCCTCTCTTGTTTTCTCGGGGTTCCTTCGTCTTCTCCTACGTAGGTTTAAGATCCAAGCGATTCAATGATGATGATGATCGTTTGCGCCGAACAAAAAGGAGTTCATGGACATCATTTTCCGAACGGTTCACCTGTGTAATAAACCACAAAAATGTAGGGAAACTTCTCGAAGAAACGAGGGGGAATATGATGAGATATAAGGTATTCATGAGAGGTGGTTGGAATTAAAAATGCAAACTTCTTCGGTAAGCAGGCATTTCCCTTGGCGTGCCCGCATAGCGTGTAAGGCACGTCCTTCAAGGGTGACCGAAATTCACCTGCAAATTTTCTCACGGTGTTCCCACGATAAGGTTGGTTGCTATCTTTTGGGATCGGATCGAAAGATAGGAAACCTAAAGTAGCTGAATTGATCTTCTTTTGAATATTTATGTACATAAGATCAGAAACTTTCAATGTTCTTTGTCATATATTTACTATGATCCTAACACATTGCGGACTAAATACAAGAAATCTCGTATTTTTCGCTTGCCGCGAATTAACCATTCTTAGAAGCATAATTAAAATGTTATAAAGTTTATAAAAAAACTTTTTTGCAATGTATATATAAAACTCAAATTTAATCCAGAGAGTTGCAATAAAATGGATTTGTCACCCTTTTTGCGTGCTTATTTGAAGATATAAAAAGATTTGAACTTTTTAAAACATGCAAATTTCAGATTATTGCAAAATTCGAGACAATCCGATTTGCCTACATCCATAGAAGAGGTTGCATAAATCCAATGCACTCTGTGCCAAAAATGCGCTGTGTACTGTACCAAAGATGATATGATTGAAAATGCACCACTGGCATACAGACTCGAGCTCTCAGGCAAAATGATGCGTGACCACTAAACCGCTGAAAACTTCGTATGAAAATTTCAAATTTTTTCATTCTTACACCTCCCACCACCTTTTTGGTAGTTTTTTCCCACAAATAGCAATAAATTTTTTGTTAAAATTTTTGAAAGCTTTAGCCAGCAAAACCCGCCATTTTTAAATATTTTTCATTGAATTTATATTCTTTATTTTGAAATGGTTATAACTTTTTTCGTGAAAGACTTAGCTTCTTCTCTTGTACCAGAAAATGAAGCTTAATAAAAGGCAATTATTATCAAATGCAGACTTCATTTCAAGCTTATTTGAATTTTCTGGATGATTAAATGAATGCACGTATGAAGATAATCCTCCATGGGTGCACGGATTCACCGCAGTTTCGCCAACGTATGCGCTGAATTGCATTCTTTAGATCATGAGTTCGGCTAATCCTCAATGCAAATCACCACATACCCGACACCATGACTTCGTGTGAACTGTCATGTAATGAATGTATTAAGTGTATATTTATGTGAGTCTTATTTGGGGAACGAGACAATCAGTTTCGCAACCGTATAACATTCATCACATTTTCAGTGTTATGAATCTACGACAGGTATTCCGCACTCGTGTTTATACCTGGCCAGCTGGCAACTGATTGAACATTCTTGTTATATAGTCAGTTATAAGAGAAACACATCTTACCTGTCAGCCACATATGGGATTCGAACCCAAAAGCCGAACCCAAAAAGTACGCCTGGCATACCAAAACCAGACTCGTGTCAGTTTCTGGATGATTAAATATGCAAAAAAAATTTCCTCCATACAAATTTCCATACAAAATTGAATCGCGTTTCGCTAACTCAGAAATCAGCCAAATCATCTCAAATTTTACACTGATGCTTTGTGACCCAAGAGATAAAAAAACATAAGGTAGCAAAATTCAGTTTTTGCATCGGTTTAATGACCACTACATTTAAGCGAAACAAGAATAGCACTTTGTGGGATCTTAATCCTATTTGATAATTTAGCCCTAAACAAAAAATATTTTGAAAATCGAACTCATTGCATCTTTCTCATCTTGGCTTGCCAGTCCGATATCTTATCCGATACGCTATCCAAGGGTACAAACACAGTGAGCGCGAAGCGAACTGCGAAGCGAAATGTTCATTCACTGGATGACTTTCGCAAGTTCGTTTTTGAAGGCCGGCCACAGTTCACGCGAATAGCGAAGCGGTAAAATACTGAAAAAAATCTTCGGTGTTTTGCAAAATAAATACTGTGAGCGGGGGATAAGTACAGCGCGAAAAACAAACCGCGTTAATTTCGAAAAAAAACACGTTCATTCCGGGAAAATAAGGAAATGAATACTCGGTACCAGTACTTTGTGAGGACGTCGGAAAATATATTTTTGACGCCATTTTGAAACCCAAGTAGACAGCTTCCGCCTAACTTCAAAATGCTTGAAATGACTGAAAATGGCATGAAGCACCCACTTCAATAAGTAAAAGTCGAATTTCACTGACTGACGCTATGGTACGCCATTTCGAAATCCAGTGTGGTGGCTTCTGCTCAATTTTAAAATATTGATAAATGATAAAAAATCTAGGGTGGTCTAACCGGTTTTACCGAAACCGGTAAAACCGGTAAAACCGTCCATTTTCCAATACCGGAAATACCGGCTATTGAGACGGTAAAAAACCGGTATTTCCGGTAAATTTTTCATTATTCTTTTGCATTGAAATTAAATTGACACAGCTAAATGTTTTTTTTTTACCTTATATGTATGAGTTCAAATACTCAAATTTTGTTCAATCAACTTCAAAATCTAAGCTCAATAAACCTTACTGCAAGGTTTATGTGAGATTTGATTATTGCTAAATCTCGCCGATGTAACTTTTCGGATTAAAGCTTTAGTGGCATTCAAAAGAGCATTGCCAAGCTGCCATCTCTCTCTTAGAATATATATTTTTCATGAAACTTTACTTTCAGTTCAGCTATCGAACTAACGCTCCACAACATTTAAAGATTGTTCAAGTGTACAATGACTGAAGAAAATATACAGCTACAAGAAATTTACAATAATCACTGTATTTTTCATTGAAAAACTGGAATTTGATAAAAAAATTCAAAAATGATTTATCTACAAACAGGCCAAGTTTATCAAAATCTTTCTAAGCGGTGCAGGCTTTTCACAAATTTAAAATTCAGAACCAAACTAAAAAACTTATTAGAAACTTCCTACTTTATTCTAAAACATTAAATGTTCCTACAGAGTCAGCAGTTAAACACATGTTCAAATGTTTGGAAGAAATTTATCTATCAATATTTTCAAGGTAATTGATGGAACTCTGTTGTTTTTATTTTTAACTCTGTTGAAGCATTTTATTTTTCCAGACAGAGCAGTAACAAAGTTTTTATAAATTGGCAACAGTATTATAATTAAAAACGTACGGATCAGATCCAAACAACTATATTTATTGCTGAATTTTGACTGGATTTCGAATAGATTTTTATTCCTATTTGTTCGTTTTAATGTGAGAAAGGCAAACTGAATGCGATCGTGACCAAGGCTGCGAGGAAAACATTCGTATTTTGGACAACAAAAATCTGAAATTCTGTGAGTCTACCAGAAACTTAGTCACAGAGTTTTGTGTTTTGCTTAATCAAATTAAGTAATTTATTTTTAACGGAAAATCTTTTTGTATATAAAAATTTATATATTTTGTATATAATTTTCATGAAAGACGTTTTAAAACTTTTACTAAATCTGTAAAATCTGTTCTTAAATCTTAATACTGTATTACGAAGAATCGGGAAAAAATTCGTTGAAAATTATAAGAAACTTCTATAATTTCTGCCAGCGAAATTATAATAATGAAATGACGATGATAGTTATTTGATTATCATAAGGATGATGATAGATTTATGACAAAGGGATAATTTAAAGACATAATACCGTATTTTGCAATCGAAAATGTTGCTAAATCTATTGCGTTGTTAATTCTGAGCATGTTATGCCATTACTACTGCAATTAGACGAAACTTTTTCATGAATTCGACATGCTTTGAAAAATACCGGTTTTACCGGTTTTATCGGTTTTATAAATTACAAATACCGAAATACCGGAATTGAAAAAAACCGGTAAATCTGACCACCCTAAAAAAATCTTACAAAACTATGACAACAAAATTAAACAAAATTTTGAAAAAACATAATAATGTTTAACATTATGACAACAAAAATTACGAAACTCCAACCAAACTAGAAAAAAATATATTAAATTTGATTAAAATATGATAAAAATATGAGAAAAATTTGATAAATTTGACAATAAAATGACAAAGCTATGACCAAAATATTAAAAAAAAAAATTAAATATGACAGATGACAGTAATTTGGCAATCAAATTCAAAAAAATCTGACAAAACTTGAAAAAAAAAAATGATTTAATAATGTATGTATGTATGTAGATAATCCACCATGGGTGCACGGATTCACCGCAGTTTCGCCAACGTATGCGTTAATTTGCATCCTTTAGATTTTTAGTTCGGCCAATCTTCAACGCAAATCATCACATACCCGACACCATGGCTTCGTGTGAACTGACATGAAATGAAAATGTTTCGTGTAGGTGTAAGTCTTACTTGTAGAACGAGCAAACTGTTTCGCAGCCGTATAAAATTCATAACATATTTAAAGTTAAGAATCTACGACAGGTATTCCGCATCCGTGTAGATACCTGCCCAGCTGGCAACTTTTTGCACGTTCTTATATAATATATTCAATCAGTGAAATATTTGTATGGTAAAATAATCTTACCTTTTTACCTGTCTTACCTCTAGACACTCTCAGCTTACCTGTAGCTGGAACCCACCTTGTTTAATTTCATAACCTGTTCACTTTCCATCCGATCTAAAACAAACAATTTTTATATTATTACAAATCATCCTCCCTTTTTAAAAAAAAAAAAAAAACCAAAAAATGCTTGTAAACTATTGACTTATAATTTGAATACGTTGAACACTAGGAAACTAAAATTATACTCATTAATTTTTCAATTATTTTTCAACACATTATTTAACGTATTTTATTTCCTGATTAGCTTAGCTAAGCTTGTTTGACTACTCATATTCACCTTAAATCATTGAACTCAAAATGCTATTTAACTGTTTCACGGGAATTTAATGCTATTTAATTACGTACCCTAAAAAAAAGGTGGGTTTCTTGTTAATTTTTTTATCAATTTAAGCGCATTTCAAATTCCATGATCGCTGGCGTGGCTAAACAGAACAAGTTCCACGTCGCCAATGGTTGCTACTACGTGATTAATCAAGACCATCAATTTTGCACAAAGTCAAAAAGAATGGTGCTTGGGATTAGCAGTTCATTCTCAATGTACAAAACTCATGCTCTCCCTTTTTGAAATGATTAATAACGGCGCCGGCCACGTCCTAGTAGTCAGTGGGGATAAGGGAAGGATTGTTAGTTAGATACTCTTTTGGTTCGACTGGCAACCTGTCATCTCTGCCTTTTCCAAAAGAAGATTTGAAAAATACAGAAACGGAGGTGAGCAAATATCACCAGCTTTGGTAACCGTCTGTACGTCTGCGAAACTAGATTCAAGTATCTCAGGAAAGGTTAATGTTAGTAAGGGGAAGGTTAAGATCAGGATACATTTTGGGTAACGGTTCGATCATTTTTCCCTACTCCTTCTATATCGAAATATGAGGCTATGTTAGTCATATGAAAAAGCAAAAGACTGAACATTAAAAAGCTAGCTTGTTTTCCTTGCTGTGCATCTTTATCATCTCTGAATTCGTAAAACAATTTAAAGGAAAAACAAAACGAATGTAGTTTAATGAAGATTCAAAATCTTGTTAGCTACTATCAACCGTTTTTATTAAGACAAAATAAAGTTGAATTCTTCTAACCTAATGCTATCTTCAAATCTCTCATAACTATTTTGGTTTTTTTTAGTCGTAGATGAATCACTTATGTTTGCATCATATAAAATAAGTATTTTGATTAAACAAAGTACACGCGGAAAAATTGCAATAAAGAAAGAAGAGAGAATATTTTGCCAGATGAATTACTTAGAAAAAAGCTTTGAGAATTTTTTTAAAAAAACCTGCTTGGAAGTGGATGAATATAGGTCCCTTGACTCGAATTGGAGGCACTTAGCTAAGCATGATCTATCATGCTTAGCTTCATGAACTAGCAGTCTTCACACGATTAATTTATTAAGTGCCTAAATAACTTCAAGAATTATTGACGAACAAGTTTATTGGCCTTTGGAACCAAAAGAAATGAACACTATAAACATCTTGCAGACCAAATACAAAATAAATCACTTTTCGCTCATCGCCTGATTATACCAGTTGGATTGTAGAATTTGAGTTGATTTGTAGAATTTGAACCATTGGTCACCGGGTTAAAGCAAGTCAAAAAGTGAATTTCTATCGTTTTCATTTAATCATGGTCCCTAACATGTTCAGTTGAAATTTGAACAAATCTAACCGATAATACACCAATCTTTGGAAAATTGAATTTTTAATGGAAATCAAAATGTGATAACTTTAGGATTTTGCCCTGATTTTATCTGAATTCAAGTGCAACAGAGTGTAGTACAATAGTGGCGAATTATTACGTAAATCAAAGCCAAATATGTCCGAGAATGTAGTGAAATAAAAACTTGAAATTACTGACGCATGTAAAAAAAACAAAAAGATAGATTGGTTCCTTTTTTAAGAATTGAAAATAAGTGAGAGATATAAAACATTTACAGGACTACATCGTTTAACTTTAACTGTCCAATCCCACCACCACTAAACTTCACTACGAAAGCTGAGCGGATTTCTGTTCAAATCGCGGTGTTAATTACTAACACCATCATAAAATTGCTAACAGCCTGATATCGTCCCTAATCATAAACTCGCTGTATTCGACTTTATCGGCTCAAACGCCTCTTAAAATTAACTCGCAGATTCTATGATGAAGTTCACTTGTACATATCGGCGTAGAAAACTGGTATTTATGATATGCTATTCATATCGTGTATCGCGTATCTTACACAAATTAAATCAACAGTTACTATAAAACGCTTGTAAGTTTCAAATTCAATACGCGGTTTGCTTTGAAATTTGATGTCATTATATAGAAACTGATACCTACTCCAAATAAGCTCGAATCATGAACAGCAACATAGCGTTTCAGTATTAACAACACCTTTCAAATTAATTTACGAAGAATAATCCATAAGTGAATTCCTATTCAATTAATTTAATGATTTGATGCTAGCGATTCTGCCACACTACTTTGATAATGAAAAAATATATACTTATCTTTCTTTCGTTGCTCCGGACCCATTTCAGAAAAAAACCGAATGAATGGTATAAACCCAAATCTGTTCCAAATAATAATCTGCTAATGCGATTTTGTTTTGGTTTTGCGTCGCGACGCTGGCGAGCAATGAAACTGACGTTTGTGGAATGGAGGCGTTACGTTCCACTTTCAATTTTATTCGTAACGCCTTGTCGAGGGAACTTTTTTCACAGAAAGTCGAGAAAAAGGTGAAGCTTGGCAGCACAGTGATTATGGACATGGAACAGGAGAGAAATGGAACCGTAAAAAAATTCTCAGCCAACCGCAATTAGCACTAATTTCACCACATATTGAACGTTAAATATAGAAACTCCAATCACTTTTGATAAAAAGACAACTGCACTACATCTTCAAATCATCACACATCTTTAAAACGAATTACTTCAGGTCAAATTCACTTTTTCTCACAGATCAGAATAAACGGAACAAACAGACCTTTCCCACGGCAGAGCTGCCAATGCTGAAAAAAAAAAAATGATTTAATAATGACAAAAAATGTGGGGGAGAGTGGGGTAACGTGGGCCACTTCAAATATCTCAGCTGTGTGTTGAGATAAAAATCCCAATCCAACAGTCATCGTCGTCGCTTTGCGTAAGCATGTTTTTCTATATGTTGTTGACTTAAGTACGTATCATATGCTTCTTTTATGAAACTATCCTAGAAAAATGTATTTACATAATTAAACAAGCACCCGCTAAATTCCATCCGTGCGAGACCTCAAGTACATAACAAAAATATGCTCATACGCTTATGATCTTGGTTTTGTCATGTTCTTTCACGTGGAAAAGGAATTGTTGATGAAACATAAATATGTCACACAAACGCAACCAATTTCCAAATCATTGCTTGTGGGGAATCGTGGGCCACATTTTGTGGGGTATCTTGGGCCACCTATATTTTGATGTTTTTTTAAACATTCAGAACTTAAAATACGTTATTACTATTTGTAAAGTTTTCTTATGCCAAATGAAAAATTATGGAAAATGTTTTGTCCATCTTTTCTAATGCGATAGAAACGAACAAAAATCCTATACACGGAATTTTGCCGAAACGTTCGTGAGCTAGGTTTAAGGATCTATTCGATCATACACAACTCTCATTTTAGTTTCCTCATCTGAAATCGCTTTAAAATATATAAATGAATTATGAAATTTCAGTTTTGGGTGAACTCATAATCTTTGCACGTTATCTAGTCAATTTGGAAAGGGTGGCCCACGTTTCCCCACAGTTTTTCAAAATCCAAAAAAAAATAACTTTTTTTAAAACAGTCAAAACTCGGGAAATTTATGTATTTAAAAAATAACAAAAAATGCCTAATGATACCTCAAAAATGTAGAAAAGCATTCCATTTTTTATTTTCATTTTATCTTTTCTACCAAAGAAGTTTGAAACATAGAAAAAAAGTGGCCCATGATACCCCACTTCCCCCTACAATAATGACAAAACTCGAAAAAAATGTTGAGAAATATTTGACATTATGGAAAATATGACAAAAATGAAAAGTGATATAAAAATGACAACTACCTATAATTAATGATGTAAAATGATAAAATTTTGAAATAAAATAACAGAAATCTTACAAAACTATGATAAAAATATTACAAATGTGATAATAATATGATAAAGCTATGATAAAAGTATAAAAAAAATGTTACCAAACTATGACAAAAAATTGACAAAAGTTTGTTATAGTTCTGTCAGATTTTGTAATAGTTTTGTCATTTTATCATTTGACGTATCTTTTCATAGTTCTGTTGGATTTTTTTCATTTTACTTAATTATTTTTCCAAGTTTTTTTTTTAGTTCGGTAAGAGTCGTTTTAACATCTTCTCTTCATACTGAAAATCTTATCAGCTAACTTACCAATTGAGCTTCATATATCACAAGTCCATAGTTTAGTCTTAACTTTGTGATATTTTTTAATTATTTCGTCATATTTTTATCATTGTCATATTTTGTTACATATTTTTCATTATTTTTTTCGTGTTTTTATAATAATAATGGCAATTTGTTAAACTTTTGTCATTTTACAGTTGTATTTGTCATCATTATGTAATTTTGTTAACATATACTTGCCAACATTTTGTTATATTTTTTTTCTTCTTCTTCAAAATTTCGTCATTATTTCGTGAAATTTTTGTCAATATTTTATCATATTTTTATCCGAACTGATCTCATCTGACTATTTTCTTTCCAATTTAAGGTATAATTTCTGTCATATTTTTACCACCTTTACCATATTTTTTTTTCAAAGTTTTATCATATGTTTGCCAAAATTGTCTTATATCATTGTAATTTGTTGTCAAAAATTTGGCCTTGTATCAGTTCTATCAGGTTTTAGTCATTTTATTGTCAGATTTTCATAATTTAGTTACATTTGTCGAAATTTTGTCACGTTTTTTTCCACATTTTTCATAGTTTGGCAATTTTTGGGATTTTTTTTTCATATTTTTGTCATAATTTTGTTTTATTTATATATATAAAAAGCAATTTCTGTATGTTTGTTTGTTTGTTTGTCCTCTATAGACTCAGCCGTCTTAAGACGTTATTTTTCGTCGGATTGAGTTGAAAATTTGCACATGAGTGTGTTGAAAGACGAGCAATCGATTTCAGGTGTCAAATTTTGTGTAAGGGGACAGCCAAAGGGGTCGTCCATATTAACTCTTCGCTATTTTTGCGATATTGACGTTATTATACATCGTATTCAGATGAAAATTGGTACGATAGTTTTGAGTGACGTGCAATCGATTTGAGGTACCCAATTTATTGTAAGGGGCCGGCAAAAGGGGTCGTCCAAATTAAATTTTCAGTATCTTAGTGATATTGTCGTTTTTACACATCGGATTGGGGTGAAAATTTGCCCATAGGAGTTATTAGGGACAAATAACTGATTTCACTTATCCAAACTAAAATCAGGGGTCGGCCAAAGGGGTCGTCCATGTTAACTATTCACTGTTGATGCAATATTGTCGTTATTATACATCGGATTCAGACGAAAATTGGTACACGAGGGTTTTGAGAGATGAGCAATGGATTTCAGGTATTCAACTCAGTGTAAGGGGCCAGCAAAGGAGGTCGTCCATATAAACCTTTCAATATTTTTGCAATATCGACGTTATTATACATCGGGATGAAAATTTCCACACGGTAGTTTCACGGACAGACTATCAATCTCAGATGTCAAATATTTTGCCAGGCGTCAATGAAAGGGGTTGTCCATATAAATTAATTTTTCTTTATTTTTAGCAATATTGACGTAATTATACAATGGATTGCTTTGAAAATTTACAGACGGGAGTTTTGAGGGAAGGGCAAACGATTTCAGATATCAAAGTTTATATAAGAGCCCCCGAAAGGGGTTTAGCTTAGGTTTAGCAATAATTGCGTTGTTATGCAATGATTTTGTCGAAATTTATACACGTGGTTTTTGATTCCTGATTTCATATTTAGTAGCAGCCGACAGACGAAGTGATCGTCCAATATTTTTGCAATTGTTACTTAACAATGCATCTGGAAAATGCTTGGCAATTGACTTTCATACAAACTGTTCATGACATATTCCAAGTTGAAAGCGAAACGGAGTTCGTATGGGATCAGCTAGTATTAAATACACTCCAATGCCAAATTCTGTACCATTTGCTCGATTCGATTAAAAATAATGTGTAGGACTTCTTCCCTTTCCGTTATCTTTACAACATTCATAGAAAAATTGCTCGTTCCCATAAATCGTTCCATGCCAAATTTGGTTTCATTTGCGTGATCAGCTCTCGAGCTATGCAAACTTGTTTTTTTTTGTTTAGGAGGCCTCCTCCCCCTTCCAATGAGGAGAAAGTGGGTTCTCAAACCAATATAGCAAACTTCCCTGACCCCAAAAACCTCCACCTGCCAAGCTTATCGCAAATTGTTTCTGAAGTTTCAAATTTAAATCTCATAGCCAGTGTGGCCTGAATTGCAAAAAATTATAAGAACTCAAATCAAGTTTAAATGTTTACTAATTGAACACAAACTAATAAACGTTAGGAAAATTAATTGTCATAATAGGCTCAAAATTGATGTATTTTTTTACTTATATTCCTATAACGATTAATTTCTCTAGGTTTCTGATGTTTTATCCGATCAATTTCTGCTCATCGACAAAGGAAATGTATATCATGAATAGTGACAAAAATGATTTTGGGACTACCTTTTCTATTGTTGTTAATTTGTTGTGTGAGTTGAAGAAGGTAATAAAAATTAAATGAAGAATGCTCAGAAAAACTGATTTTTAAAAAGAGTTGTGAAACAATTTAATTTAATGGTTTTTAAAGGGTGATACGGTCAAAATTTTGTTAATATCAACTTGGCGTATTTCTTTCAATTTTGCATTTAAAAAACCTGAAAACCCCTTATTTTGAGGGTGTGTGTGTGTGTAGAATGTTGCTCCTATTTTGATTTTGGAATTCACTCTTCAGTTGTCAAAATGCCGTCCAAGGAAGAAGAGCCGCGTATCATAATTTTACTCGCGCATCGCGAAAATCCGAGCTACTCGCACGAAAAGCTGGCAAAACCGCTAAAAGTTGCTAAATCAACCGTTACAAATGTAATTAAAGTGTTTGGAGAACGTTTGCCGACAGCCAGGAAGTCTGGATCGGGGGGAAATCAAAAACCGGAAGCCACTGAGACGACAAAGAGAGTTGCCGGAAGTTTCAAGCGAAACCCTAACCTCTTTCTCCGAGATTCCGCAAATAAGCTGGGTGTATCGTCTACAACCGTGCATCGAACCAAAAAACGAGCCGGACTATCGACTTACAAGAAGGTAGTGACTGCAAATCGCGATGAAGCACAAAATACGACGGCCAAAGCGCGATCCCGGAGGCTGTACACGACAATGCTGACGTGGTGATGGACGACGAAACCTACGTCAAAGCCGACTACAAGCAGCTTCCGGGACAGGAGTTTTATATGGCAAAAGGAAGGGGAAAGGTAGCATTTTCAAGCACATGAAACTGTCAAAGTTCGCGAAGAAATATCTGGTTTGGCAAGCCATCTGTACCTGTGGCTTGAAAAGCAGCATTTTCACCGCTTCCGGGACTGTCAACCAAGAAATTTACGTGAAAGAGTGTTTGACTAAACGTCTGCTGCCTTTCCTGAAGAAATACGGTTGTTCCGTACTCTTTTGGCCGGATTTGGCATCTTGCCATTACGGTAAAAAGGCCATGGAGTGGTATGCCGCCAACAACGTGCAGGTGATTCCCAAGAACAAGAACCCTCCCAACACGCCAGAGCTCCGCCCAATTGAGAAATACTGGGCTATTATCAAGCGGAACCTAAAGAAGACCAAACAAACTGCTAAGGACGAGCAGCAGTTCAAGGCAAACTGACTTTCTGCGGCGAAGAAGGTGGACAAGGTGGCAGTACAAAATCTGATGGCAGGGGTTGAGCGTAAGGAACGGCAATTCGGATTTGGAAAAGCGGAAGCCTAACTGAATATTTTTCCTGAATTTTATACTGATTAAACTTGAAAAAGAAATTAAATTTGATTTTTTTAATAAAAGATTTCACCGATTTACACACGTTTTCCCTTGAGCAATTTTTGACCGGGTGATACGGTCAAACAATTAAACATGTTTTTATCTCCAAGTGGTTAAAACATGTAATACTTCGGACAATTTTGGATTCGAATAGTACTTGTTATTACTTTGCTTTATTATTTTAATGATTCAAATTTCAAATTGTCCACCAATTTATACTTTTCATTTTCATTCACATCCCAAAACTAAATTTGTGACGTTTATTTGTTGCGTTATTATTGTTTTGCGTAAAGAATGAAAATAAAATACTCTTCACAAAAATTTACGCACCAGTAGTGGACAGCTGGGATCCGACAAACGTGAACGAACATCTTTCCACTTGTATAGTTTGCCTTCAAGGCTGCTTCTCGGCAAGGATTAAGGAGTTGGCCCTAAATAAATTGCTTTCCTCGAACGGAATTAAAGAGAAGCACAAACGAGCCCAAACGTTCAGCGCTGGCTGACAAGAGCAGCACAAAAATGAAACAAATGAAAAAAACAAGGGAAAACGATGACTCCTTGCTGCCACCATCTGACACATGGCACGCAAAACTTGGTATTGCACAAGTGTTGCCTTCTTGCTTCTTATAGGCTCATCCTCAGGGCCGTTGCGGTAAGTTTTGCGGAACTTGACATGACAACATCATGAAGTAAGGCGGCAGTTGTCCAACGAATCGAACAAAAAGCTGATACAGAACGAACTCGGAGGGATTTGTAATGACAGGTAACGACCACGATATGGTTGTAAGGTGATGATTTTTTTTTTGCGAAAATACAATTAAGATTTCTGAGGAAGGGAGCACGTGTTGCTGAGCGTACAGTTTCGAATTTTACGCGACCGTTGACAAATCCGAAAGGCATGAGGAGCATGACTTGTTGTTTTTGTCTGTGGGTCTGTGGAAAAAAAATTAACTTAACCGTGACCTTCTGGACCGCAGAAATAGTTCGATCGAGAGGTAGGAAATTCGTTACGGCTAGTCTACGGTCATTTTCCGTTGACGTTGCGAGTCCATAAAGTCACTACAAGGAGTGACCAATACACACATTAATGACGACAGGTTTCGCCACGTACCTACTGAAAGAAACGTAGGATCGAAAAAAAAGCATACACAAAGTCAAAACGGGTCCTTCTTTGACTACACACCGCGCAGCAATATGGAAGACTCCGCACCGCACCACGATCAGACGTCGATCGTCTGTTTCTGCGCCAGGTGTAGCACCACGCGAGAACTTCAACGGCCAAAACATACCTGTACGACGCTGTACCCGCCTGGCACCAGAAGGGAGCGAAGGAACGTGATACGATCGCGATCTACTGACCATTGACTCCTAGCGGCTTAACGACCTTAGCGCGCTTCTAAATACTCCTGAGAGAGCGAGCTTCATCTCAAAGTTTCTCTTCAAATTCTCTCTTCATCGATTTTTCATCGGTTCTAAGCCGATCAAAACCTTAAACGAAAGCCATCGCTAAAAAGCTCTCTCAATCCGTTATTCTCTCACCATTCCCTCGATTACACCACGTTCGATCAGGAACAATCCACATGTGATCGCTCCCTCTCTCACTATGTTACCGATCCTTACCTTTATTGTTCTTCTTCGGTTGTCCGCTCTCCATCCTTTTTTGTTTCTTGTAATTTTGTATGCTCCACCACTACTGGATTTGCTCGTTTTGTGCCGTACGTGCTTTTCGGAACCGGTGAGCTGTGATTGGCTGAAGTGCCTGTTTTTTGGTTGGGGTATGGTCCAATCGATCGATCGTTTGCCGACGGAAGGTTTGTGTTTGCCAAAGGTTGGCAAAAAATGAGAAAAATTCTAGATTGAACTTAAATATTGCTTTTGAAGCTTGGCGAATTATTTTATTATTTTATTTATTTATTAAGCTCGTCTATCAATTTATAATAAGGAGCCATGTTTCTCACTGCTCATTGCGTATTCGAAGTAAGTAAAAACTGTTTGGATTTTATCCAAATTGAATTTGTTCGTACCGTTTATCGCAATTCTCTGAGAAAACTTAAATTTTTTTGTTGGATTTATTTAGCATTCACTTCAATGCTTGAACATAGAGCCAAAAAACAGTGCTGAGAATTTTCTGATGAAAGCTATCGGTGATGTCGCCACTTATTTTATTTTTAAAGGGATCAGATGTCGCTTATTTTACAATATAGTTTTACCCACCAGTAGTGGCTAATAGGCCTTTGGACCCGAGTCGGTACGGGAAGTCTCGATCGCACGTTCAAATATTGTATGTACTGTACATTAGACCGCTGCAAAAAATTACTTTTAGTTCCCATATGTTTTTTCGATCCTTTTGGGTCACCAAGCATCAGTGTAAAATTTGAGATGATTTGATTGATTCCTGAGTTAGCGTAACGCGTTTCAATTTTGTATGGAAATGTGTATGGAAGAAGAAATTTTTGCCCATTAAATCATCCAGAAAATTCAAATAAGCTTGAAATCGGTCTTTGATTTTTATAGTAAGAAGTATTAAAAAATAGCAGACTTTGCTTGCTAGAGCTTTTAAAAATTTCATGAAATGATTTTGCAGATGTTATACAAATCAATAAGTTTCCTGGCTATGCAAAGCAGTTTTTTGAGTTTTTTATACTCATCCTATGGTTTCACAGCTTTCAAACAAGCAGTCAAAAACGCTTAAATTGAGAAAAATAGTTTTGAAAACAAAAATTTCGTATAAAATCGAATATCTTTCCTGGGGTAAAAGTTAGGTTTGTGGTTTGTTCACATGAATTGTACTGCAAGAATCAAGAGACATTTTTCATTCAAAGTTATATTTTTTTGATCTTTCAGTACAGCTCTGCCAATTTTTGAATGAAAAATTTTGATTTTCCATACAAAATTAAAACTCGTTGCGCTAACTCAGGTCTGAATGGGTCGCTTCCAAAATTTTTATTGCTACAGTGAGCGAAATAAGAATAGCCCCACTATGTGTTTTGCTTGTTAAAATATGAATGATTGAAAATTACGAAAATTTTCTTCCACAGATTGTTCTGAATTGCTTAACGGATAAATCAAGCATAAGTTTACTTTTTTTGGACGTAGCAATTGGCGTTGAGGACCAATAATGTGAAAAAGGGGTGCGAAATAAAAATAGAACCACTTGAGTTTTTTTTAACAAAAACAAGATTATTTTCAAAAATTTACTGTGTTAAAGTTAATAATAATGCTTCTACGGGTTATTTGAATAGATAACTTCATTTTAGGAGTTTTCCAGAATTCCAAAGGTTTTCAAAGGTTTTAAAATGGGGGTTTTAAGAGATGCTCCACTAGCGTTAAGGAATTAAATATTTGAGCTGTAATTCTTTATCAAATTACTAGCTTTCTTCATTAAAATGACGTGAAATGTTGAAACAAACATTCGGGATTAATTTTTAATCAGAAAAAATAGGTTGGAAATCAAAAACTTTGATTTTGTTCAGTAAACCACACTTTTTTCCAGTTTCAAGTCGTAGATGGCAGCACTATCTTGCAGTTAAAACCAAATTTTGTCTCAATATTGATTTTCCAGGTTTATTAAGGCCCATATTCATCATTTCGAGGTGTTTTCCCTATACAGTTTTGTGGAAGTTCACGCTGCAGAAAGCTTTTCCGGATTGGCAAAAGAATCACCAGCACAAAAATGTAAAACCGCCAAAATTCCTGCTCATCTCAACTTCCAATTCAATTGCAAATCATACCAATGATACTGTTAGTCGTCTGGTCCATCAAGCTGCATCCCAAAGTATAACTTTATTCTGATAATCGGTCCAAAAAATTCACTTTTAGTGACCTTGATGCAATTCTATTTTTTTTTTTGGATTTAGTGATCTTAGAATTTCCAAAGCGTTCACACGGTACATGTATTTTTTTCTTGACCAAAATCATCCAACTATCCCTAATTAATCCCGGATATTCGAAAATGAGCATGAATTTTGTTAAATGGCAAGATAGTGCTGCCATCTATGACTTAAAACTAGAGAAATAGTGATTGATTATTAGAAAACATTAGTATTTTTGAATTCCAACCTGCTTTTTGGATTCAAAATCAGCCTCAAATCTATGTTTCATCATTTTGCATCATACTTATGAATGCTAATGAAGAAATCAAGCAGTTTGATAAAATTTTTTAGCTCAAATATCTAATTACTTAACGCTAGAGGAGCATCTCTTAAAACCCCCATTTTAAAACTTTTGAAAACCTTTGGAATTCTGGAAAACTCCTAAAATGCAGTTATCTATTCAAATAACTCGTAGAAGCATTATTATTCACTTTTACACAGTAAATTTTCAAAACTAATCTAGTTTTTGTTGAAAAAACTCAAGTGGTTCCATTCTTATTTCGCACCCCTTTTCCACATTTTTGGTCCTCAACGCCAATTGCTACGTCCAAAAAAAGTAAACTTATGCTTTATTTATCCGTTAAGCAATTCAGAACAATCTGTGGAAGAAAATTTTCGTAATTTTCAATCATTCATATTTTAACAAGCATATCACATAGTGGTGCTATTCTTATTTCGCTCACTGTATTTCTTCCAGCATAAACAACCAAAAAAAGTTATGGGAGGTGTAAAAATTTAAGAATTTTAAATTTTCATACAAAGCTTGCAGCGGTCTAATGTACATGCTTAACTCATCAACAATAATTGCAGCACTACCAAGGGATTCGTCACCACTGGCTTGGGACAGGTTTGACTCATCTTACTCCATAGCAACTGTTCGAAACAAATATACATACATATATCAATCCAGATCCTTCACAAACTCTATTTTACTTGTATGACCCAATACCAGTCCAGAGGGCCCAGCACCAGCGTTAGCTCCATCAATTGAAAAACATTGTTTTCACGTGGAAAACTAATCGATCGAATCGATTCTCGGTTTTTTTCACTTCACTTGATGTCACTTAATTCCAACATAAAATCAGAATTTAATTACATTTTCGAATTTATTTTTTAGTATCGTCTTCAGAAGAAAATTTTCGACATTTCACTTTTTGAACACAAAATCATAATCACAAAAATGTTATTATTAAAAAAGAATGTACGTGTGAAAAATTAGAGAAAATTAAAAATATATTTTTTTAAGACCTCCAATCCTTTGTAGTTAATTTGGATTTGAAAAACAGAATTAGAGAAATTTCAAAAATCAAATTGATATGATACTTTGATTTATCGGCCTAGCGGTGAAAAGTGATGTCCTTTTTAGTAGGGACATCTAAAGATTATGAAATTTTTTATATAGATGGATAGAAGGTTAGAAGAAATGAAAGATGGTGAAAATGAGCGGGTAGAATTTGTTTAGAAGCATTACCATCACATATCAAATTTTTGTTCCTCACGAGCCTACTACTATGAAGCGGTAGATACAGATAGAGTTGCATCTACCACCACACATTAGTAGGCTAAGCGTGGTCCGCCCCACAAGGGAAAACTTGCAGTGCGGACGAACAAAAAGATGATATGTGATCGCTCAGATAAGCTCCCTTTAACTCAGAAACGCATCTATCGATGTTTAGTCTTCTCAGTTTGTTATCTTCGCATTTCGTTACATGCGGGGTTTGCATGCGAAACGGTACGGTCGATAGTCTGATAGTGACCTACCACCGATGCTATGATGTCGTGTTTTATTTCTTTTTGGCCAAAGTTCTTTTAATTTTATGAAGAGGTTAATCACCGTAATTTTTGTTTGATACTTTGATTTATCGGCCTAGCGGTGAAAAGTGATGTCCTTTTTAGTAGGGACATCTAAAGATTATGAAATTTTTTATATAGATGGATAGAAGGTTAGAAGAAATGAAAGATGGTGAAAATGAGCGGGTAGAATTTGTTTAGAAGCATTACCATCACATATCAAATTTTTGTTCCTCACGAGCCTACTACTATGAAGCGGTAGATACAGATAGAGTTGCATCTACCACCACACATTAGTAGGCTAAGCGTGGTCCGCCCCACAAGGGAAAACTTGCAGTGCGGACGAACAAAAAGATGATGTGTGATCGCTCAGATAAGCTCCCTTTAACTCAGAAACGCATCTATCGATGTTTAGTCTTCTCAGTTTGTTATCTTCGCATTTCGTTACATGCGGGGTTTGCATGCGAAACGGTACGGTCGATAGTCTGATAGTGACCTACCACCGATGCTATGATGTCGTGTTTTATTTCTTTTTGGCCAAAGTTCTTTTAATTTTATGAAGAGGTTAATCACCGTAATTTTTGTTTGATACTTTGATTTATCGGCCTAGCGGTGAAAAGTGATGTCCTTTTTAGTAGGGACATCTAAAGATTATGAAATTTTTTATATAGATGGATAGAAGGTTAGAAGAAATGAAAGATGGTGAAAATGAGCGGGTAGAATTTGTTTAGAAGCATTACCATCACATATCAAATTTTTGTTCCTCACGAGCCTACTACTATGAAGCGGTAGATACAGATAGAGTTGCATCTACCACCACACATTAGTAGGCTAAGCGTGGTCCGCCCCACAAGGGAAAACTTGCAGTGCGGACGAACAAAAAGAAATAAAACACGACATCATAGCATCGGTGGTAGGTCACTATCAGACTATCGACCGTACCGTTTCGCATGCAAACCCCGCATGTAACGAAATGCGAAGATAACAAACTGAGAAGACTAAACATCGATAGATGCGTTTCTGAGTTAAAGGGAGCTTATCTGAGCGATCACATATCATCTTTTTGTTCGTCCGCACTGCAAGTTTTCCCTTGTGTGGCGGACCACGCTTAGCCTACTAATGTGTGGTGGTAGATGCAACTCTATCTGTATCTACCGCTTCATAGTAGTAGGCTCGTGAGGAACAAAAATTTGATATGTGATGGTAATGCTTCTAAACAAATTCTACCCGCTCATTTTCACCATCTTTCATTTCTTCTAACCTTCTATCCATCTATATAAAAAATTTCATAATCTTTAGATGTCCCGACTAAAAAGGACATCACTTTTCACCGCTAGGCCGATAAATCAAAGTATCAAACAAAAATTACGGTGATTAACCTCTTCATAAAATCAAATTGATATGGTTTACAATTTTGGGAAACTGCTTTTAAGCGTTTTCTACAGATTTGGAAATTCTTAAAGAATGTTCAGTCTCAATCAATCACAAATACACCGCACTAATTTTTAGTTGATTCAACATATTTTGAGAAAAGACTGAATCTGATCTGTTAGCAGGTGTCGTGTTTTACTTCGTGATTTTTCGATTTTATACCCCTTTACCTTTATCGATCAAGTTCCATTCAGTTTTTTTTAACTCGGTGCATTCTTTGAAATTGGGGTTATTTTCCCTCTATCAAGTGGAGTGAATTAAATGCTAATCGTAAAGGTTTGTGAAGATGTTGGAGGTGGTCGAATCGAAGAAACTGGTACTACGCCTTCCGGACTCTCGTCTGCCGGACAACGTTTCTGTACTCTGGTCTATCATGTAATCCCTATGTGGATAGGCTGTATACCATATTAAATATGCTGAATTTATTTTCTTACCCATATTTGGGTTAAAAGTTTGATGCCATATTTGGCTAAAAATCTTCATTTGTATAGCCTTCATGCCGTGTTAAATATATTGAATTATTTTCTAATCCGTTTTTTCGGTTTTCTGTTTTCTCAAGTACATAAATGATGAAATCTGTAAAAAAAAGGCTAGGCAAAATTTCCCTGCTGTTTGGATAACGTGCCGCTATTAAGCCCATCCTTTTTTGATACCTGACATGATCTGACCCCTAGATACCCTTTTTTTTTACTTGTTCTTGAAAAGTTTGTAAAAGTGAAAAAATTTGGCAATATGAAATTTAAATCATTTTCCGACTAATGATATCTTGGAACAAATGTTTTTTGTTAATATTTCTTCGTTTATAAAGCGTTTTAAAATGATGGAAAACAGATCTATGAGTCCCATTTTGTATTTTTTTCAAACTCACATTATTATTTGAATAATCTGAGTGTATGAGCTAAATGCATAGTTGTTTTGCTCCATTCGAACATTTTTCTAGAACATGAGATCTTTTTTTAGAAAATGGCGATATGGCTGAGGCTGATATGGGAGATATGGCTGAGGAATCGAGTCACTGGAATAAACCAGGCGATACACCACAGCGCAGGAGACCAAAATCCGGTGGCAGTAAGGCAACTGCCAGCCCATGAGCGAAGATGGAAGACCAAGTTTTCGATAAGGAAGTGTGCACCGAAGCTATTAACATGCAGGAAGCATCGCGAGTCTATAATGCCGAGCAGCTGACAGAAATGATGGTAGCGGTGTGCGACATGACCATGCCCAGAAGGAATACACCGTAGTGGTGGCGACGACCAGCTTACTGGTGGACCTCAGAAATATCTGAGCTTCGTACTAGCTGTCTAAAAGCCAGACGACGAGCTCAATGGGCGAGAAACAAAGCCAATAGAGAAACGAACGGTGCCGTTTACCGAGCAGCCAGGGCCAGGGTGGCACTTAAAAGAGCTATTAAAGCAAGCAAAGAGAACTGCTACAGTAGACTGAGTCGATTTGGGGTCATTTTTGAATTTCTCAAACCCTGGGGTCTAAAAATCTTCGTCTTGGTCCAAAACTCAACCATGATTTTATGTAGAATTTTCAAGGAACGTTTACATGAGTAAATTTGAACTTTTAGGCTTGTATGGGAAAATTGATTATTTTGTACTGAAAAATCAACATCATCTTTGTTTCTTCTGTGGAACCGAGCCAGCTGACAGTTTGTGTGCCAATTTATAAAATTCTTAAAGGAAATTTTCCGCTGAACAGCTTTGTCGAAGACCGCAACTTCGTATCTCATTACAAAAAAGTTATTAGCTGTTTAACAGAGGTATGTTTTTCGAATTGATAAACAATAAATTGAATTGACATCCCTGCAGGGTGCCTGGCGAGGTATTGCATGACTACTTTTCCTGCAATACTTGGCGAGGCTCCAGCAGTGATGTCAATTGAATTTATTGTTTATCAAAGTGAAAAGACATACCTCTGTTAAACAGCTAATAATTTTTTTTGTCTAATAAGATACGAAGTTGCGGTCTTCGACAAAGCTGTTCAGCGGAAAATTTCCTTTAAGAAATTTATAAATTGGCACACAAAAGAGAGATCGTTGCACATCTTTTCCCGCAGCATGGCCCGACGCAGTGGCCACTTACCTCGTACGACGCGGGTGCCCAAGACATCGAGCCAGTAACGATCGAGGAACTTGTAGCTATCGCTAAGAAACTTGCGGTGAATAAAACCCCTGGTTCGGACGGAATCCCAAATGCAGTGCTGAAGGTGGCGGTACAAACCATTCCGTATACTTCCAGAGTGATGCTACAAAAGTGTCTCGACGAGGGATCTTTTCCCAATTCGTCGAAAACGGCGAAGTTGGTGCTACTGCCGAAACCTGGGAAACCTCCAGGGCATCCATCATCATACAGAACCATTTGTCTGCTGGACACCCTTGGTAAGCTACTGTAGAGGATAATATTTAACAGACTTATTATCAACACAGAAAGTGGACTGTCGGACAGACAGTTTGGTTTTCGGAAAGGGAGATCTACGGTGGACGCCATCCGAATGGTGACAGAGTACGCGAAGCGCGCATATAAAAAGAAGCGGACAGGTGTTCGTCACTGCGCCATTGTGACAATCGACGTTAGGAATGCCTTCAACAATGCCAGCTGGGAAGCAATTGCCAAAGCGCTTCACAGGATGCGTGTTCCCAATACCCTCTACAGGATAATAGGAAACTTCTTCGAAAATCGAGTCCTGATGTATTTACGAAACCGAAACTGGATTACGATATACTGCCTTAACCAGCAGGCGTGCAGATAGCCGGATTTGCTGACGATATCGTGCTCATGATCACTGGCGAAACAATCGAGGAGAAGACCTTGCAACGGTGTCCGTAGAAAGGGTTGGCATCTGGATGGAGGGAGTTAAACTTCAGATAGCTTTCCATAAAACCGAAGCTCTGCTCGTGACCAACAAAAGAGTTGCGCCGCACATGGAGATTACTGTTGGAGGGCACACGACATCTTCGAAACAGCAGCTGAAATACTTTGGAGTAATGGTCGACAATCGCTTAAGTTTTGATGCGCTTGTCAAATACTGTTGTGAAAGTGCATCGAAAGTCATAGGTTCATTGGCCTGGATTATGCCAAACTGCCATGGTCCAATGAGTAGCAAGAGACGTCTCCTTGCGAGCGTAGCACTGTCGAAACTACGATACGGAGGAGCGGCCTGGAGCTCCGCGATAGAGGTAGAGTGCAACAGATCCAAATTACGGAGCACACATCGCTTGATAGCCATGCGAGTTTCCTGTGCATTCCCATCGACACAACTTTGGCGGAGGATATGGAGTGTTACAAAGCAAGAGCTATTAGAGGAGTGCGTAAAATTCAACGAGCAGCGTCATTGCTCAAGTGGCAGGAGCAATGGGACGCATTGAACAACGCGTGGATGCTTTAAGCCATACCTTCATCGATTTAAGCTTATCAGCTCGCCTTATTGCCCGGAATGCGTAGATACGGAGGAATCGGCAATGCTATCTTTGTCTGTCCCAGGTTCATTTCAAGGCGTCAAAAACTTAATAATTTGAACGCTGAAAATATTGTGAGTGAAATGTGTCGCGACGAACAGTCGTGGCGTGCTATAGTCGACGAAATCTCGCAAATCATGCGCGATCAAATAAGATTCAGGAAAGATGATGAACAGAGAGAGCGAGATAGTCAACCAAATTTGACAAGCTAACGGAAGGTCTTGGGCCTCGTATGACACTACAATTCAAAAGCAACGCGATGTTAAGGCGTGGTTTAACGCTAATCTGGACTCATACGTGTGGTGGGACTTAAAAGGTCTCACGTACTCAGCTACGATCTTTCCTGCAGCAAAGGGAAGCGGAGATACCATTCGTGGTGGTCTAGCTTGGTAGTTTCTCAAACGGCCATGCCTTGGTGGTTAGAAATCCAGCAGGAGTGGATGCTGTGACGGGCGTGAGTTACTACGAAAGCGTTACCTAACCGGCACACGTCTCGGGGTCGAACCAGTCTGAAGTTGGCGATAGAGGACAAGGAGGAGGAGGAAAAAGGAGAAAGACCAAAATTGAGAAAGAGGAAATGAATGAGATGTATAAGTGTATGAGCACAGCCTACCTCTTGATGTAGTATCATTTTTTTTTTTTATTAGTTGTTAACCCAGGTGGTAAATCCATTTTACGGATTGCATTCCAAGGCACGGCGAGCCACCGCGTCCCCCCAGTTTGCTACTCTGGGTCCATGGGTGCAATTGGACGACTCATGATACAATGCTAAGGAACACTGTACCCCCTACGCCATAAAGTCCACCTGGGGCCACTGACCTTTGTTCCCACCTCGAACTGTTTGACACACTTTGCTTCAATAGTGGGAGGTCATTTCGCGCTAGTGCGCTCCAAGGCGATACTCGTTTCCGAACCCTCTGATAGCATAGCCTCATTCTAACACAACTCGATGCGCGACCCCTCCTCTGACGAGTTAGGACCCGACATCTCATCGTGTGAATGAGGTCCCCACGTAGCGCAACTACTAACTTTGTGAATCCAGTCCAAGATCCAGAAACACAAAGCGAGTTGTCGACGGCACTTTCTCTGTTCAAACACGCGGGTAGGGGGGGTAAGCCCCCTAGGCCACGTGTAGGACTCAGACTCCTCCGAACTCACAAATAGTGTTGACTTAAGTCACCACTCAGCGCAACTACCCGATCTTCAAGTCGGGCGCTTGACCACCCGAAGCGCAGATCGAGCTATAGAACGCCCTCATCAGGTCACACTCGCGGTTCGGGTGCAACAATTCCCGAAACGCGTGTCGAACCCTGACACCTCCGGCAAAATGTGCCTCTCAGACACTGACGTGTAAACACGTCCCTAAGTGATCGGCCCACCATTGGCCACCACTTTGCGCATCTACTCATTTTGCGAGACGGGTCTATACCCACCGAAGCGCAAAACAAGTTGGCGATCGCTCTCCCTCCGGTCGCATCCGCATATCAGGGTCATGACCCCCCGACAGCGTGTTGGACCATCACGCTCACACCCAAGTACTGGTACCTAAGTACCCGGGTGCACCACTTCTTCCGCGCGGGTTTGGCGGGACCCGTCGACGGCCTCTAGTGGGTTTGGTGTAGTTCTCTTGGCCGTACATCTGCAATACGCCGGACTTGCAGACACGTTTCCACTCTGCACCACGGGGAGGTGGAACTACGTCGCAGAGCTGATGTAGTATCATAGGGTGAAACCAAGGGGTACATCTGGCACACGAAGCCCAAGGTGGTTTTAGTGGGACGAACCCACTCACGGCAGCAAACACCCGGCTGTTATGGTTTGAAGTCAAGTTTCCATCTTGTAAAAAAAAAAACTCTCCCCTATTGATTGTACAAGAATTTCTAAAAAGTTATACAAATTTGAGAGCACAGTAGAACAAAAGTTTGACCACACGCGCAGCTTCACTGGATGACAACTTAATTAGCATCGCAGTTAGGGGAAAATTTGCACGTGCTCAGTAATAAAAGTTCCGCGCACATCAATCGGTTGCCCCTTTGATTGTGACCGATTCCATATATTTATTCAGATCAATCCACGCCATTTTTGCGCGCCCGAGTGGTGAATGTTTTCCCGAAAGATTGCACTTTAATTGAATAGCCATAAATAGGGAAAAGGGTAATAATAACCCGATCGTTTGTCTAGCATTTGCCTAATTTAGTGAGAAGAATTTCGCCTCCCACCCAAATGGGACGCACCGGATTTAGATTGTTGTTGATCGAACGCGGCACGATATCTCGAAATTACCCGTTGATGGCGCTGAAATTGAAGAATATGGCTGGTTAGCTGTAGTTTAAAATCTCGATCCGGACTTGTTCTAGTTGATGGGAGAGCGTGAGACCTCTCCGTTTGAATCTAGCTAGAGTTCTAATGACGATTAAAACGTTTCGATGTTCTATATTAGAGTAGAGAGTAGCTTCTGATGACCGCTTCTGACGGATTGTTGTTTACGGAATAAGGCCCGGTTTCATGCCTTCACGCAATGGTACAAAATTCCAGCCCATCGCGCGTCGTATCGTTTGCTTTGTGTTATGCCGTGAATAATCCGGCATTGCTTTGATTCATAGGAAAGCTCTAAAACAATAAATGCACGAACAGCGACGAACCTGATGCTTTTGAGGTAATTGCCACTTGTCGCCGGCATGGGTTTCAACCGAGGCTTTCGTGCGTAACTGCTTAGGAACATGTTGGAAAATTTTGAATAGTTCGCGGATGTTCAACAACTTTGTTAAACTCAACAACTCCCATTTACCGAATCATTAATTCATAATTTTAAATGGTACAAAATTATCGAATCAAGTGCAACAAATTTGCACTTCTGAATAACCCGGATGCATCCTGGGAGCTGGAGTGTATTCCCTGAAAATAAAATAGCACAAAAATGGTTCATAGTTATTCTTTCTCTGTTTTTCTGTTAGGCCAATATCCAAAACTTTAACATTGTATTTAAATACTCTGGAGCTCAATGATACAAATAGAACATATTTATTGTATACTAGCTGACCCGGTGTGCTTTGCTACACCTTCCGAAATTTATTGAAATTTGTGGTTCCTAGTTATTTAACTTTTCAATTTTTTTGTACAAAATTTTAAATTCAATTTAAAAATCATTTTAATGTTTCTTCGAAATAAAATTGCAACTTTTTTATTTTGAAAACTTAATTAATTTTGTCTTAATCCTTTTTATGACTCGGGATCTCTATATGCTTCATAAGTCTATAACTTATGCCAAAATATTTTGTTTATATATGGAATCTTCGCTGTACCTTTTTAATATGGAGTGGGTCTCAAACTCTCATAGAACATTTTATGTATCAAAATAACGTAAAGGGACATTTATTTTACCTATTCGTTCTCAAATTATTATACAAATTTTGAGAGTGACTCCTTTGCTCATAGCATTAGAAAAACACTTCTTATATACAAATACGATTCCATGTCATATATGGCTCCCTTCTCTATAAGTTCTCGAGATATTCAAAAAATGAAATTCAAATATTCAAAACCCTCTCTCCATTTTATATCTTCCCCCAGGTGAGATGAGGGGGTTTCAAACCATCCAAGCATCTTCCCACTTTTTATCGTTCCACTGAATGGAGGGATGGGTGTTAAACCACTGGAAAAACATTTCTTGTGCTCGAATACCCTCTCAAGCCCAAACATTCCCATGCTAAATTCTGTTCCATTTGCTCGATTGTATGATTGTTCCCAAGTCATATTTGGTTCCATTTGTTAGATAAGTTCTTGATTTATGCAAAACAATGGTATGTCCCGTCTTCCCTAACTGTATCCCCAATTGAAGGAGAAAGAATTCTCAAAAAAGCAAATAACCATTTTACGTTTCCAAATGCTTTTCCATGCCAAAGTTGTTTGCATTTGCTTGATTAGTTCTCGAGTTATGCGAAAAAATATAGAGAAGCCCCCACCCCTCTCCTTCTCATCACCCCATTGGAAGAAGGCAGTAGTTCCAAATATTCACAGAAACATTCCTTGTGCTCAAATTCCCTTCCAAGCCAAATTTCGCTCCATTTGCTGGGTAAGTCCCGTGTGATGTTAAAAATTGTATGGGATTTCCACGCCAAATTTGGTTCAATTTGCTTGATAAGTTTTGCAGTAATGCTGAAAATTGTAAAGGAGCTCCCCCCTCACTTTGTATTCCCTCTCTGGAAGGAGGGAGGGGTACCAAATATTCATAGAACTATTTATCGTACCCAAATACCCTTCCGAGCCGAATTTGGTTTCATTTGCTCGAATAGTTTTCAAATTATGCAAATAAAAAGGTTTGGATGCCCCCCTCCATTCTTCCTGTTTCTTCACTGGAAGGAGGGAGGGGTCTGAAATAATCATAGAACCATTTCTCGTATTCCACTACTCTTCCATGCAAAATTTGGTGTCATTAGCTTAATTAGTTCTCCAGTTATGTGAAAAATTGTAAGGTAGGCCCCCTCCCCCTTCCTATCTCCCCACTGGAAGGAAGAAGGGGTACCAAATATTTTTATAAACATTCCTCGTACTCAAATTCCCACCTATGCCAAGTTTGGTTTGATTTGCTTTATCACTTCTCGATTTATGAAGACTTATTACTTTTAAATGAGAGACCCCCTCCCCCCTTCTAGGGGTAGGGAGGGGTCCCAATCTATTATAGGAACCTTCCTCGGCCTCCAATACCCTTATCTACCAAGTTTCTCGCAAATCGGTTCAGTAGTTTTCGAGTCTATATGGAACAGACAGACAGACAGACAGACAGACAGACAGACAGACAGACAGAAATTCATTTTTATATATATAGATAGATGTTTTAACAGTTGCTGTACCCAACATTAAAAAAACAAAGGTATTTTTAAATTGATTTTTTTAAATTTTGTGATTTTAAACAATACGTAACTCGATCTAAAATTTTTTTTTAAATAAACGTACTTAGTAGTGAGCAGCATTGTCCTATGGAAGCAAAATAAGCGACATCTTTCAATCAATGGAAGGACAGACAATACAACGTCTGATTTAGTAGATACTTTAATGACAGTATTTTCGAAACATCAGAAAATGAATGCGAATCAAAATAAAAAAAAAAAGAAATTAAAGCATAAGAATCAGTGCACAGAAAAAGATCGCATAAAATATAACAAAAGATTCAAGAAAAAAATATATTTAATCAAGATTTGAAAGGTGAATTTTCAATAAGGAAGAAAATATCTTTTCGAATTCAAGAAAATTTATTCAAAACACGTAGATGATGATTGGATTTAATTTAATGAAAGTCGAAAATTTTCATGTTTATTCAAAGAGTGTCAGTGATCAAAGACAGAGATTAATTCTTTTTTATAATCAAATTATTCCAGATATCGAATAAAAACGCTAAAAAAGTTTATGTTTGATAGAAGTTCTCAATAATAACTTAATTTATTTTACATAAATCATGCTCAATTCATTATCACTGACAAACGATAGATGGATGAAATGGGCGATATCTAGAATGATCAAATACGAAAAATAAAAAAATAAAAATAATGAATTCCAAATTCCTTTTTAAATTTTGAAAGCACTTAGCAAACGGGGCATTATGCAACATCAGGGTTAGATGCATTTGTATGCCACAACACAAATTCAATATTTATTTTAAAATAATGTAGTAAAGTTATAATCTAATCATAACAAAATGATGATGTCGTAGTTTCTCAAAATCGTTGGGTAGTTTTTTTTAAGTTTCTGATTCTCATAGAAAATTAAAAATATCGAGCAATCGATGTACAAATTTTTACATTTTTCGATGTCGTAAAAAACTTTACTCAGTATGATAGTAATCCAGTCACCAGTCTGGGCTAAAATGCATAAAAATGAAAATAAATGACCTTACCTTTTGAATCTCGTTTCAATATGATGAAATATAATTGTTTTGCATCACGCCTTTATTAATTTAAAAATTTCATCCATCCAAACATTATTTTTAAGATTTAAGCTTGTAGAATTTTTTGCAGCATTTTCTAGTCCTAAAAAAATATAAAATTTAATTCTAACCAAACGAAAAATTACTGCAATTGGTGCTTTATGCGTTATGACATCACAAATATATCAAAAACTATACATTTAAAATGTTTTCATTTGATTTTTCATTACAAACAATGTGTATTGCAACTTACACTTTTTTTCTTAGTAGGGTGAAAATCGCATGTTTTTTGTAAATTTATAATTATTATAGGAAACCTTAAAAAATTTCTAACTTCGTCAATTTGATGTCCCATCATTCTTATAATTTTTTATGTACAAGAAACTATCTGTGGAAATTATGTTTTAAGAAGCCATTAAAGTTGAAAAGTGTTGCATCATACCCCAGTTCACAGTACTAATTTAGTCAACGTTGCCCATAAAAATCAAGCTTTAACGTGGCTTCAACGAATCATTTTTCGAACTTTTCATAGATTAATAAAAAACATGACCGATAAAAAAATTTATGAATATGAAAATTTATTCTACAAGGAACAAATTGATGACAAGTGATAAAAATGCCTCTAATCATATTCTTCTCGCTCATTCACACATCTGGTCATTTCTTCTAACTTTCTTTAAACCTATAATTTTCATAGTCTTAAAAAGTACTTAATAAAATAACATAGTGTTCACCAATAAGGTCGATAAATTATATTTAAAAACAAGGTATCGATGATTAAACCTCTCATATATTAAAATATATGACATGACATGATTTTTTGGCAACGGACGCGTTTTGTTTTCTCTCCGTTGTTTAAAATAATGTTTTTTGATTTTTAATTGTTAAAATTTTTTAAATTGTTAAAACTTTTGAAATACTTAATTGCCGGAAGTATCACTTATCGTTAAAAGCGGACGAATGCGAGAGTTGCAGTGTCATATGGCGTCATTCCAACAACGTTTTCCTGCTTAGCTGTACAAAAGCTGAAACCAGCTTAAAGCTGACGGGAAGGGAGAAACTATCATCAACTATCAGGGTCCTTAGATGATTTGGTGAGTCCGTTCCATATACTTAATATACATAATTATGGAGGATTTCTGGAAAATTTCACAGAACAATCTCAAGATTTTAGAAACATTCGAGTGTCGATTTACGGGAGCCGGTTGCTAAAAAATTATTATTAAACGTTATGGTCATGACACGATGTTAAATGTGCCCGAGTAAGATGTAGATAAATTTTCCCGTAACTTTAAACACGCTTGCGAATCTCTATTAAGAATTTTAAACCGGTTGCGAATTTCTCTGGAAAAGAGAAAAAAGAGCTTATTGTTTCATTCCCTACGACTAAAGTAGACTAGCAGCGCAAAGATAATTATCAGTCATAATCAGTGATGGTAAATTTCGCCCGTCACGCTTGACCCGACTAGTTTTGTTTCATCAAACGACTGGCACTGTTCTCAATTGACGGAGCCTCACTACTCGCATGACGGATAAAGCACGACAACAATCAACATTTCTCCATCATCGACTGGCGAAGCTCCTACACATGGTCAAAATTTCTCCTGACAGTGACTGGCAAATCTCTTCACACTTCGACCGGCTGCTGATGGCAGGTACAACTAATTGAACGACTTGCTGGCAGAGAGCAACAATAGCAATAAAAAACTGAAAACGAGCTTGCTGGCAGGAGCAACAATAATAATAAATGCGTTTCTTTTTCGTCATCAGTCGGTTGAATGCGATTGCTTGACTAGGTTATTATTTTAGCTTCAAATGAATGGGGAATGAATGACTGGCAAACGAAATCACTGGTCGTTAAGGAACAGTCAATTGAGTTTGACGGACCAAGAGGCTTCACAGTCACAGCTTCACGCCTCATGACGATGACTTTTGCCAAGCCTGGTCATAATGCTTGACTCCTGCAATGAGGTTCTTTTTAAAAGGATTTTTTTCTTCTTTTAAATCAGAATGAGACTTTGAATGAATTCTTTTAAACTTTCAAACTCCTGAATATATTTGTCAAATGTTGTCTTACAATTATCCTTTAAAGAAATAAATATTTCTTAAAATTATATTTTACACGCACATATTTTACATGCACTTTTCCTCGAACTCCCCTTATAAGCCACTTTACAGTTTCCGGCTTGACTTTTCGGCTGGCTTTTGTCCATATTTTCTTGAACTCGTCGATGGACTGTGCTTCTCTACCATCCTCCCGAAGATTGCGCTTGATGATTGCCCAGTTACGCTCTACCAGGCGCATCTCAGGACAATTTGGCGGTTTGGCCTCTTTCTCAACAAAACATATCTTGAAGGATTTCAGTAGTTTGAGAGTAGCTGAAGCGTAGTGTGCGGAAGCAAGGTCAGGCCAGAACAATGGTGGGCTTGTAAGAGAAACAAGGCGTTTTTCGATGCATTCCATACGATAATTTCCCCCATTGATGGTACCTGTTGTGAAATATGGCGAACTTCTTTCTCCGCAAGAGCAGATAGCTTGCCTAACAAGCACTTTCAGTTTTTGGCAATTTTCAGTTTTTTGGCAATTCTTCGAACAGAGTTGTGTTTATGTGACAACCAAAGCTTAACACATTTCTACTCGATTTGTGGATTCACTGTACATCTTCTGGTTTCGGATCTTGGCAAATCTTCAAGAGTTTGGTGCTCTTCAAATTTCCTGATGATTTGATAAACCGCAGACTTCGATCGTTTCACAAGTTTTGCAATATTTCTACACGATAGTCCATCTGAGCAGTACTTTTGAATTATAAAAACACGGGTTTCTTTATCAATTGTATGTATGTATGTATGTATTTCCACCACCCAGGTAGCAAGGCACAGCCAGTAGCAGCGAGCAACTTTTACTTTGTAACTTGATCAAGATTCATCAACTGGATTAGTTCGAAATGACTTTGAATGGACTGTTTCAAAGGATAAGAGATGTAAGCAGAGGCACTTACACATCTAATTAGGGATAGGATCGAATTGTCTCCATCGAAAGAACATATCAAACTTATCAAGCGTCTGAGTCGAGCCATTACAACGCAAAGCGCTCAGCTGGGTGGGGAGACGGACCCGTCCTCAATTCACGATCCCTTGCTGGTGAGGTAGCCCAATGCTCTCCTCAAGAATCGCTTCAATCGGATGTCCGGATGGCCCTAACCAAAACCCCAAAAAAGAATCAATAAGAAAACAATAAAATCTTAAAATAAGGTACAGGTTATATGATAAAGTGAACAATTAATGAACTATTGAAAACCAACAGGACGAAAAATTGTAGCATTTCGAAAGTAAAAAGATTTTTTTAAAGGTCCTATTTAAAAATGCTTTTTTAAGGAAATTCTTATTTCTTTGATTTTCCAACAATCGATCCATGAATAATTAACAAACAAGTTTAATCCTGACCTTATTTTCAGATATCAGTTAAAAAGTGCAATCAAAGGGCCTATTATCCTCTTACCTTTCAACACAGGATACAGACCATATTATTACCTTTATACCTTGATATAAGCAGACATTATTATTGTAATTTACGAACAAAAAATATAGCTACCTAAGCTACCTAGGTTTCAATAAAGGGATCTGATCGAATGATTCGCTATATTAAATATCATTGTCTCATAGCAGAATATTTTCATATTCCATAACGTAACATTATTTTATAAACTGCCATGTAGGTATTTAATAACTTTTTCAATGTAACTTTTAAAAATGAATGTTAATTTTTTACATTTAGATTTGAAACATTATCACAAATAAAGAAAAAAAAAACATGTCACCCTAGAACGACACGTTTTCAACATTGGTTTCCTCTCAATGGAATCTCACATTACACATACATACACCCTTTCTTTTGTACAGAAAAACATCGCATCAACAAGACGATAGAATTCTCATTAGATCAGGTTGACATTTCTGGCTGCTCACTTTTTCACTTTACATTCCTGTACGCGTACCTGCTAGGTTTCTCTTGATTTATCCATTATTCAATAAACCTCATCAAGATGTTAAAATAACAAAAATAAAATAAATAAATCACCAGATCTTACGCAACTCATTCCACTAAACCTACTTCGATGCTTTTTCTTTCCTGTTCAGCACATAACACTGCCACTTCGATACCCAATTACTGAAGCTGGTAGTGATGGCTCAGACAAATATACACTCATCCAGACATCCTATCAAAACCAAAATCCTTTTAACAAAAACAATCCAAAGTACTTCCCGCATCACTCGCCATCATTATCTTTTTAAATTCAATAACAATTTCAAGCATCTTTTACTTTTATTTTATCTTATTACCTATCAGGAAAATATTTTGAGCCCACCCTATTATCACACACTCCTCGTGTAAAAAAATTATCTCACACAATGACACATTTCAATAAGGCATTTCCCCACTTGTCAAATCAACAGCTGATTTCTCATGTTTACAATTTTCGGCACTTGGTGGTAGGGTAAAAATAACAACAACACTACGCATGTTCAATGGCCAGATAGTAACGAAACCAAATTGGCGGTGAAAAAGTAATGGTTATCAAAAATTTCTCATTTTTTAAACTACCTAAAATTAAATAATTGTAGACATGAAATACTTTGAAGGTAATGTTGATGTTATGTAATGTTAATTTGAAAAAAATATTTCTTTTGAAGAAATAATTGAACAGTGCTAATCTCCCAAGTTCAAAATGGCGACCAATAGTTGTTTACATTTTTCAAAACAAAAACAAAAAGCTACCCTACCACCACGGTAAAATTATACAAGGTAGGCTACTAACACGAGTAAACAACTCGTTTGAATGCAAACTAGTGACGTCATTACTATCTGCCTATAGCGTGCCAGGCAAAAATTTTGCGCGCGTAGATCACTAGATGGATAGTAATGACGACATTATCGGGAAGATATCACCTTATTATATTGTACACCGTGCCCTACCACCATCTGTCTCAGGAAATACTCTATTAAACAGCAAAACATCGCATCGATGCTCTTCTCCAATCTATCGCGCTTTTGACGACTTTTTCTCTTTCTTCATGTTTTAGCCGTTTTGTACATGATCATAACACACTCACACAATCACCATACTCAGCAATGCCCCAACTTTTGAAAATAAACAAACATGCTGTTCAAAACTCTCGAACACCGACTATGTAGGTTAATTCCTCTTCATCAAATAATCTTCAGCAATTCCGATAGGTCAATGATAGCTTCTCGGTCTTCAATTGGGCCTACAAATTAACTTCGAGTTCTACTAATTGGAACCGTTGGCAGAGCCAACCTCACACATACACACTCTTGCAGATTTTGCAGCTGTGTTCACTTTTTCTGACCTCACAATGCTCGTGAAAAATCAAAATTAAACACTTTTCCGGGGTAAAACTTTGAAACATTTACGAAGAACAGCTAGCCACGACTATGATTAGTAGGAAAATCAAAAATTATTGAGAATACGACCAAAAAAACGTGATATTTTCCAAAATCTGCGCGGACCGATACGCGAGCAACCTCTAACCGACCGTGTTGCCAACCGAATCAACACGGGTTTCTTTATCAATTCGTCCCATTTTACGAAATAGGGGGAAGTGTTCCTATATGCGCATATTGGGTAATATGCGCATACAGCCGATTGACGATATGGCTGGAGATTCATCATATCTAATAAGTGCAGTTTGAGGGTAATACGCTTTTAACACATGGCATAATAAAATTAAATTATTATATAAAGTCGAAAAAATTTAAAAATTCAAACAAGATTTTTGTCAGTATTGTTATAATATATTGAACTTTAATTATTGTGCATACAGATTCTGTGAACAAAAATTTTAGTGGTTTTTCTTTCTTATTCATATGGAAATCGGAAATTCAACAAATCGAAGCCTTTGGCAAAGTTGTAAATGATAAGATATTGGAATAAGAGACAGGTTCTGAATGCCCATATCAAGGTAGGTTAAATGCCTATATCAAGAAAAATCGATTAATCTTATAAATTTTTTACTTTCTATCATTTAAACATGAAATCTACGCTCAAATCACGATCTTACAGCGAAAAAAGAAGAACTTCCTACTGATCCGATAAAAATACAATATGAACAAAATATTACCCTGAAATATGGCCATATGGCATACTTAACTATGTTTCATGCAAAAGAACTAGTGATGTAAAAAATTTCACCAAAATTTCGGCCTTGACGTATGCTTAACATCCGTTTCTACCATTTTCAATTAAATAATATCAAAATATTGCAAGTGGTAATGAAATATAGCTAAAAACTTAAATATGCGCATTTAGCCCGCCAGTTTCGGAAATCGGCTATTTTGACTTCTTTTATTATAAAATTATTTACACAAAAACTGTAAGAGATTTTAACAGAAAAATTTCACTAACGTATATAAAAGAGATGTCCGCTCATGTGCATATAGTTTTCAGACTCCTATCTTTTCTAGTATAGGAGAAAATGAGTGCTTTCCTTAATATGCGCATATAGCCTTCCTCTCCCCTACACAAAATTACACAAAAATTATGTCAGTACTATTTTTCAAAACAAATAAAAAATCCATGCATAGTATTGTAAATTAATATAATGTAATGTAATGAAATGTAATGTAATGTAATGTAATATAATGTAATTTATGTTATGTTACGTTATGTTATGTTTTGTTATGTTATGATTTGTTATGTTATGTGACGTTATATTCTGTTACGTTATGATTTTTTATGTTATATTATGATTTGTAATGTTTTGTCATTTAATGTAATGTTACGTTATGTAATGTAATGTAATGTAATGTTATGTTATGTTATGTAATGTAATGTAATGTAATGTAATGTAATGTAATGTAATGTAATGTAATGTAATGTAATGTTATGTTATGTTATTTTATGTTATGTTATATTATGTTATGTTATGTTATGTTATGTCATGTTATGTTGTGTTATGTTATGTTATGTTATGTTATGTTATGTTATGTTATGTTATGTTAAGTTATGTTATGTTATGTTATGTTATGTTATGTTATGTTATGTTATGTTATGTTATGTTATGTTATGTTATGTTATGTTATGTTATGTTATGTTATGTTATGTTATGTTATGTTATGGTATGTTATGTTATGAAATGCAACATGTGGGACCCAATTTGTAACATTTAAACTGAATGGATGCGATTGACGTGTCATAAAAAGGCTATTTAAGGAATTTTTAGAAAATCAAGTCCATAGAAGGCTATTGGAGGCCCTATTTGTGACTTTAACAGCGAAATTCGAACTTTAAAGGTACGCGTTTAAGTAGATATGGGACTTTTGGTTGCTTAAGCGATCGAGACTATATTTGCGTATGTGTTACAAAAAGGATGCTTGCAGTTTTCGAAAAACCTAGTGGATCTAATCAGAAGTAATCATAGTTTCGTATGGATTTTTTTACAATTGATTATTCGTATTTGTAATGTATGTGTATATCTGTATAGAAAAATCGTATCACACATTAGATGTATGTATGTCATTACGTCAGGCTTCGACGATACTTATGATTTATTTCTATCATTATAGTTTATCTCTTCTTAAAATTTAACGCATTTTGGTGAACCCAAACAGCCCTGAACCGGACATCGCTCGACGATTGTAAAAAGTTCAACCCTTTAACATGAACCGCCCCGGATCACGAACATTATCGGTTCTTAGCGCGTTTGCCTTGTTGTATCTACCTATGTATCTCTAACAAGCAACAAATATTCCCAACGGTTTCATTCGGTGTGATGATACCCGGGTGGTGGAGTTTGTGTTGTTCGAAAGATGTTGCTGCTGCCTGAAAACGATCTGGAACACGCAAAATCGTTGTTCTATAATTCAATTGTTCGATAGTCCACCGCACGTTTTCGGTTGACCGGTAGATCCGGTTGCTCAGAAAAAAATCATGTTATCCGGCAGCCTATTAGATGAAATTTTCTTCGAACCCATTCGAAAGCATGTTTCACAACTGGCGTTTATGAGCTTCTAGGTATTTTTCGTAAGTGCTTAGAGCTTTAAGTATATTTTTTCAATTTAGTTAAAAAATACAGTCGCATTCATTGGTGCTAATAATTGTATTATACAATCAAAAAATTACATTTTTATACTGCTAAACCATCGATTTTCGTTGACCGAAAAGGTCATAATTAAAGCTCGCTTAAGTGATCCAATAACCGTAGCGCGTAGCTGCTTAATTTGGCATAAATAATAATTTCGTCTACCCAGTTATTTATTTCCCATGTGGAGCACTACCGGTAGAAACCAAAATAAAACAAAAAATAAGCCGAATGTAGATACATATTAGTGTTTAATTCCAGCCAAGCGGCCGACAGGCGAGTTGGCGACCGCGTGAACCACCAAATCCGAGTAAATTAATAGCTACAAATTTTTTTTCTTCAGTGGGGGAATTCGAAAATAACAATAATAACAACAATAGCAATAATAGTAATGTCCAGAGATGATGGCTTACAATATGGCCGGTTATTAGTGTTGTTGTTGTTGATGCTGTGGGGAGCTCAGCATGAGTGGCTTGTATTTTGCATCCAATATGTTTTGACCGGCCCCCTTCTTTTTGGGGGCTCTCGGTGGCACATAATAATAATCAGCTCCTAGTACGAGACTGGCAAGAAAGCAGCGAATCTACGATCTTACGCTCGTCCAATGTGTTACCCCTTCGTTTCTGTGGTGTTTTGTCTCAATTTTTCGAGGGAACTATCCATCCGGGAGCAGCGCCAGATCTACGGGGCTTAATTTTATGTTCACGATTCGATTCGGGGATTGATTGCTACCACCACAAGGTATTAGGATGTGTCAAATTCAAACTGTTTTCGCACGTCCTAAACAAAATTGAAAAATACATAAAAAGGATTATTAGAAAAAAAATTTCATCATAACTTATAACAGTTTTCAAATGCCATCAAATAGAATTTGAAATATATGAAATTTTTTGGATAAATTCACCAACTTCAATACACAGGATAAAAACCGAAACTTTGAGCGCTTTGAGAAACCCATAATTAAAGGGTGATACGGTAAAAATGTGGTCAATATCAACTTGACACATTTCTTTCAATTTTGCATTTAAAAAACCTGAACACCCCTCATTTTGAAGGGGTGTGTGTGTCTAGAATGCTGCTTCTATTTTGATTATGGAATTCAATCTTCAGTTGTCAAAATGCCGTCCAAGGAAGAAGAGCAGCGTATCAAAATTTTGCTCGCGCATCGCGAAAACCCGAGCTACTCGCACGCAAAGCTGGCAAAATCGCTAAAAGTTGCCAAATTAACCGTTACAAATGTAATTAAAGTGTTTGGGGAACGTTTGTCGACAGCCAAAAAGTCTGGATCGGGGGCAAATCGAAAAACGGAAGCCGCTGAGACGACAAAGAGAGTTGCCGGTAGTTTCAAGCGAACCCCTAATCTCTCTCTCCGAGATTCCGCAAATAAGCTGGGTGTATCGTTTACAACCGTGCATCGAGCCAAAAAACGAGCCGGACAACTTACAAGAAGGTAGTGACTCCAAATCGCGATGATAAACAAAATACGACGGCCAAAGCGCGATCCCGGAGGCTGTACACGACGATGCTGACGAAGTTTGACTGCGTGGACTGCGTGGACGACGAAACCTACGTCAAAGCCGACTAGGGTAACGGACTTATTTTGGACCGGGTACATATTTTGGACCACCTTGTAGCTTTTTGCCAATATTTCTCTCATAAATCATGTTATTCATAAAAATTTTGAACAAATATAGTCAAAGCTACTTCTTATGATTCTAATCACATATAAAATTTTATTTAAGTAAGCTGTTAACGGAGAGAAAATTAAAATAAAGTTTTGATTTTTCACAGTTGGACCGAATCAAGGCCATTTCAGGAGGACGTGCCATTATTGGAGTCAACTTTCAAGAGGTTTGCTGCATAGCTGTGATGAATTTAACATATACAAACATGTTCACAGCTATGATAAAATATGTGAAAACATATTTGTAAGCTCGAAAAACCAAAATAACTGGTTTTAATAGCAATTTGACCCATGTCGAAAATAGGTCCTACTTTATTTCTTAGGGACTTATTTTGGACCACTCAACATAACCTGGGTATTAAACTTGCTGTTAAATGTTCATGAATGTAATAAGACACTTTACGACGATATAAAATAAAATTTCAATCACTCATTATGAATAAAATTTGGAATTGAGGTATGATTTTATTTAATCAACTCGCCAATGCCCAAACTCGCCATTAGACGAGGTTCACTTTAATCGGCATAAAACAAAGCCAATCATAGTTTTAACTTACTTTTTGTGCACTATGCTTTGAATCACGTTAATCTAACAATCTACATCTATGACAACTGTTTGATAAGCAGTTGTTAAAAGCTACAGCTTATAGAAGCCTTGAAACATGAAAACTTGGACTTGCACCAATCTTTTATAAGGTCATTGTTTTTTATGCTTCATGAAAAATTTTAAAAAGTTTGGTCTAAAAGTTTCAACCATTTAGGATTGCTAGTAAAATGAGTACATTCAGGAATAATTTTCGAAGAAAAAAATTTGGGTAAGTAGAAGAAACGAAATATAAAACTCGTCTAAAGGAGGGGTTTGGAAAAAAACGACAACAAATCGCAAATATGCATCGAGTTTCTTTTTTGTAACAGTTAAAATATCTCAGTTAATATTAGAACCATTTTAGCAAATTATATATTCAACTAGCTGACCCGGTGTGCATTGCAACACCTTGCAAAAATAAATGTAATTTGTAAAAATTTATTCAAATTTAGTTTTTTGTAAGCATTTTTTTTTAATCAAACCTCATCATGGTTTAGAACCAACAACTTTAAAATGAGAGCTGCAGCTGGTTTTCCGAATTGCAATTCAAAAATGGTATATATTATTTACTGAAGCTTGATCTCTAAACTCGTTTTTCAAGATCTGAAATTTGTTCTCTATTTTTAAAGCTTCATAATGACTCATTTAATGTCAATATTTATGGATTTTTCACCTTTTTTCCAAAGTGGGAAGTTACGAACTTCCATAAAAACATTTGTCACATCTATTTTTGAATTATGCCAAATATCCGTACGCAAAAAAGAACCTCTTTTAAAATATGGTGCCTTCTTTGAATAGCTCTTTATCTTAAACTTACATGGGAGCTCCCTCATCTTTTCCAATTTTGTCCCCCACTGCTTGGAGAAGGTAGGTTGATTTACCCGGTTCGAGTTTACATAAATTTCTAATTGAAAGAAAAAGATTCGCATATTGGAATTTATTGCGCATTGTACTTTATGGAAATAGAATTTTGAAAACCGATCAAAACCGTGAATCGGGACAGTTTTTTGAGTATATTCCTAAAATTCTGTATTCTAACCACTTCCATCCCCTGATTAGCTTTAGATGATGTATTTTTTGGAGTTAAAAAGCTATCGAAATTTAAAAAAAAAACGATGAAAAGGATTTTGAATAAACATTTTCAAACAATTTTTTTTAAATAAATTTATTAAAGCAAAAAATATTAGTTGCATCACTCAATAATTTCTCCACGTTTTTTTTATTTTCTCTTTAAAAGTCAAATATTCAAAAATGTTGGCAAAAACAAATTTCTAAGTTAACATTTGTCCCAAAGTGTCATACCATTTCATTTCATTACCATGTCATTTCATTACCATCAGACCTAAATTTATATATTTTAGACAACAAATGCTATATGGACAACAAATATGGAAGTATTTTTGCAAATCTTTCAACTGCTTTTGATTCGATAGATAAAATACCAATCCGTGTCACATCTAGACGTCATTTATTTCCACGTGCTGTGAACAATTAAGCAAGAAAAAACATATCTAGGTTGCATATCGCTCCCACGTGCATTGGTTGAGAAACAGGCGCCTAATTGTTAAATTTTTCCAGCGATCAATGAACAGTATGCTTTGGTTACTATCCATTTGCTTGACCATAGAACCGAAAAATAAACCCTTCAAGGAAAAGAAAATCTCTAAAAATGGATGCCATGACTTTTCAATTTCAGATTTTGGAAAAAATAATGTAGGTATATGTTTCATTCGATCGGCAAAATGTTAATCTGGATCACATCTAGGCGTCATTCATAACCATGTGCTGTAAAAATGAGCTAGGAATCAAGGAGAAAAAAATCACATCAAGGCTTCATATCGCCACCCCTTGCATTGAAAATATGCTTGGTTGAGAAATACGCGCCAAAATATTCCCACTGATCAGTATGCTATGCCATGGTTACTATCCTCGTGCGACGTTGGCTCGCGACGCCTCGACCATGGAGACGAAAAACAAACCGCCCAAAGGAAAAAAAATCTCGAGAAAATGGATGTCATGACTTTAATTTGTTTCGAAAAACTACAAATTTTGTATGGAAGCCCCCTCTCCCTTAAGTCGGAGCGGTTTGTAACTATTACAGAAACCATCTCCGGCCCCAAAAACTCTCAGATGCCAAGTTTCACGATGATCGGTTCAGTAGTTTCCGAGTCTATAGGGAACAGACAGACAGACAAACATTCATTTTTATATATATAGATTATAGCTATATATGTTTCAAAACTTGGGAAAAGGTGGTTGAAATGTGTAAATTTTTCAAGTGATAAAGTACTAAAAATCTAGTTTTTCAGCCCCTGTGGTTATGCAATTCAAAAAAACTGTTGGAAAATTACTCCAACGATAAATTTTATCCTAGAACAAAGTTAGTATCAAACTCAAAACTGATTTTTTGTGAAAAAATCTGCCTTATAGATGGCTAAAATGATAGCATAAATCTCGCATATTTTTATCTTTTTGAATCTATCTACAGAACTGAAGCCAAACCAAATCCACTAAGGTTTTGGAAGTCAAAATGCATCAATTGACGTCGCGAAGTTCATGATGTCAGACTATCTCAACTTATCATTGGGTCGCGTGAAGGAGATTTGTGTTTTGAAAATTGAGCCTAAAGATAAGCCAACTGGCCAGTATTGAACACTGTAGAACAAATTTCGTCGAGATTTCAGTGTGCTGTCAGAATTTTCATAAAATTTGGAAGACACTATATAACAGGAATTATACTGTTTTTGCTCTATTCTTATCAAATAAACAAAACTTGTCTAGTGATTAACAATAAGAAAAGACAAAATTATCTGAATAACTCGCATAATTGCGCATCAATCACTGTCGAAATATATCAAAATTTAGAAAAAAAAACTTATTTAGTTTAAGGGTGGTCCAAAATAAGTCCAAAGGGTGGTCCAAAATAGAAACTTGGTGGTCCAAAATACTGACCAGAGTTATGATTGAAGAAACGTGTTTTTAGGCTTTAATCTTGTTACATTGTAACAAACGAAAATATTTTTCGATAGAAAATGCCTTGATCTTCGTAATGAACGGATAAAGCAGTAGAAAATTGTAACATATGCTTTTTTATTCCAGAAAATAGCATAGCCACTTCCCAAAGCGGTCCAAAATAGGTCCGTTACCCTACAAGCCGCTTCCGGGACAGGAATTTTATACGGCAAAAGGAAGGGGAAAGGTAGCAGATATTTTCAATCACATGAAACTGTCAAAGTTCGCGAAGAAATATCTGGTTTGGCAAGCCATCTGTACCTGTGGCTTGAAAAGCAGCATTTTCATAGCTTCCGGGACTGTCAACCAAGAAATTTACGTGAAAGAGTGTTTGAATAAACGTCTGCTGCCTTTCCTGAAGAAACACGGTTGTTCCGTACTGTTTTTGCCGGATTTGGCATCTTGCCATTACGGTAAAAAGGCCATGGAGTGGTATGCCGCCAACAACGTGCAGGTGGTTCCCGAAGACAAGAACCCTCCCAACACCAAGACCAAAAAACTGCTAAGGACAAGCAGCACTTCAAGCAAACTGGCTTTCTGCGGCGAAGAAGGTAGACAAGGTGGCTGTACAAAATCTGATGGCAGGGGTATTGAATATTTTTCCTGAATTTTATACTAATTAAACTTGAAAAAGAAATTTAATTTGATTTTTTAAATAAATGATTTCACCGATTTACACGCGTTTTCCCTTGACCAAATTTTGACCGTATCACCCTTTAAGTCCGAATGAGTTGAAATTTTGCACAGATAATGTCATAGTGTTGCATTTTTCCATACAAAGCTTTACTTATTTCAACTGAAACCCGCTTTGCTTAATCTTACTTTAAAAAGAAACAATTTTTCGACTATAGGCGTTTCGAAGTTCAAAAACAGTGTCAATTTGACACACCCTACTAGATATTAACAGCGTCCAGGAGGTGTCTCGTGTCGGAAGGGTTTCAAGAAGCAGGTTCGGGCAAGAAGCCGGTCCAAACCATCGGAGTTCACCAACTAGTGGAGTCCGAGCGAGATATATGGGATTGATAATGACTTGCTCTCTTATGTCCGAGAGACCCTTAGAAGGTGGGCAAAAGGTCTTTGGCTTCACGGATTTGATGTGTAGCGTGTATCGATCAAAATGTCGTTAGCGCGGGTCAAATAGATAGCCACTTTACGCGCCACGGTTGATGACTTTCTACAGACAGACACACATGACGACGTGGGTCCCAAATCACTGCTGCGTTGCTACTACCAGCTACTTGTCGGCTTTGGTGGGCTTCTTCGAATTCATCGAAATCTAATGGCCAAGATGACTTTACAAAATAGATATCGGTGGATCGGGATATTTTCGCTCCAAAGTCGTCAGCGGTTTTCTTCACCCCAAAACGTCCAAGTCGAACGAACCGTTTCAAATCAGAGATTGGACACGATTGTGGATTGTACCTATTGGATCGGAGACTCTCCGGGGTGAAAAAAAAAACTCGTTGGAATTAATTGACACGATGTTATACTTTTAATAAACATTAACCAACGATGACGATTGCTGATCGCGCTCAAATTACGTGCTGGGTGTAACGTTTTTTGAGACTTTTCTGAGGAAAGAGGAATTTACCGTTGAAATATCTGATAATACTAGAGCTGTTTTCAGTATTTAAACATTGATTCATTTGAAGTGGGTAGGGGAAAACTACTGTACAGTACGCACTTACTTTTATGACGTGAATTCACACCAGAATTGATTCAGTACATACCTCTTTGATTTCCAGTTCTTTCTGTGGAAATAAAATATCGATGTCTTCAAATAAGTTGCAGAAAAAACAATTATCAACAATTTTATGTGCGTAGCTTCTCGATTGCTCAACAACGAACGATGTCATTTTTATTTAAAGTTGTGATATGACATGAATTCACTCACTTATTTGAACAGCTTTCAGAGCATATTCCCCTTATAAAATTTTACAAAAAAATAAATTTGGTGAGATGAATTCACTCATTCGCGTTGTTGTAACTCAACTAGATACCAACCGATTTCTTTAAAATTTATTGTTTTAGAATTGCCTTATTATTTTCAAAGAAGATCTAATTTTGTTTATATCAAAAAATGTTGAAACTTACGGTTTCCTCCGACACATCAGCAAGCAGCAACTTCTGTTGCAACGAGCAGAACCGAAACATTGTTTGTTTTGGTTCCTCTTGCTATGTTCACGGACAGAACCAAACTACCCACTGTACTACTCACTACAGGGTTGATTAGTATCAAGCCCAAAGTACGTAGTTTTGAATGGGTAGTTTCAACTTACTTCGTAGGTTAACCTGCATTAAGTCGAATTACGAATTTTTTTCACTAGACGCGTGTGAATTATTGTGGTGCCGGTTTTTGTATTTAATGTTTTTCTCCGCGGCATACCGTCCAACGAACTTGGCTACATATTGCGGAACAACATCGGAAAAACTTCTGGGTAAGTGATCTTTTTAAAAACAATTGTTATTTGTCTTTAAAATGTTTCAGACAAAATTTTCTTTCTATTCCGGAAGGAGGAGGAGTAGGAGGGAGGAGGGGGAGGAAACCGCTCCCTTCTACCAGGACTTCAAAAACGTCGACTACGAAGCTATCTCACTCGTCCTGGATTCTATCGAATGGGAGAACGAGCTCGATATGTTTAATCCCGATGCAGCCGCTGCGACTTTTTCAAATATACTGAACTATTTAATTGACCGCCATGTTCCGAAACGTAGCTTACCCTCCAACCCACGAATTCCCTGGGTCACAAATCAATTACGATAACTGAAGACGGCAAAAAACCGTGCTCTTCGAAACTTCAGCAAGCACAAGTCCCTCTGCACAAAGGAAGAACACCGCAAGCTGAACACGGCGTACAAAAACAGCAGTAGGCGTTGCCACCAGAACTATCTCCACCGGCTACAGCGTAATTTTGAGACCAACCCGAGATCTTTCTGGAAGTACGTCAAAAATCAGCGGAAAGAATCCGGACTTCCGTCTCAAATGTTTTTGAACGGCCATACAGCGAACACCGATCTTGAAATATGCAACCTCTTTGCTGAGAAATTTTCTAGCGTTTTCACAACTGGGTCCATTTCCTCAGAGCAACTGGATATGGCTGTAGGAAATATCACACCTCTAGACTCTTCCTTAAACGGTATTGCCTTCGATGACGCAGCCATTTTAAAGGCGACAGCAAAGCTTAAAAATACATCATCTACGGGTCGGATGGGATACCAGCTTGAAACGTTTCATGCAACATTTGCTGACTGCCATCAGTCATATTTTTCAAGCTTCGCTGGACTTCGCAACCTTTCCCTCGCTCTGGAAAGAAGCTTACATGTTCCCTGTTCACAAAAAAGGAAATAATTTTCTCGTCCTCAAAACAATACTTTTCCAACGATCAGCACGGATTTCTGCCAAAACGATCCACGACAACAAATTTGCTGACTTTTACATCGTTCGTGCAAGATAGCTTCACCATGAAGTCACAAACTGACGCCATCTATACTGATCTGTCTGCAACTTCCGATAAAGTAAGAGGGATGAATGACATCCTGGTGTTAAAATCCTTATGCTCAAATAAAAAAAAAATCCGATAAAGTAAATCACGATATTGCTATTGCTAAACTCGAACGCTTAGGATTCTGTGGATCCCTACTGGACTGGTTTTGAAGCTATTTAACGGGACAAAAGTTATCAGTGCAAACTGGAAATTACTTTTCAAGACAATTCTCCGCTTGGTCAGGTGTGCCCCAGGGAAGCCACTTGGGACCGATAATTTTTTTCATCCATTTTAACGATGTTCTCACTCTCTTGGACGGCCCAAAACTAGCGTATGCCGATGACCTCAAACTTTTCCACACCACCAATGGTCAAGACGATATCGATCTCTTGCAAAGGCAGTTCAACACCTTCGCTCACTGGTATGACACCAACTGCTTGCCTCTGAACCACAGCAAATGTGCGGTCATTTCTTTTTCTCGCAAGCGGAACCCTCTTCATGCAGAGTACACTCTTGGGAACGAAACCATCGCCCAGGTAGACCACATCAACGATCTGGGCGTTATCCTGGACCATCGGCTGGAGTTTAAGACTCATACGAATTACATCGTCTATAAAGCGTCTAGAATAAGGTTGCCAGAATTTTTTCCATTCCCATCCGGGCCTAGCAATTCCGGGCATTTTTTTCAAAAAAACCTAGCATAATCCGGGTATGAATTTCAATTTTTCAAATCCAAAAACCGGGCAAAAACCGGGCAAAATTCAGGTGTTATTATATATAAAAGCAAAGAAAAAATGCAAAAAAAAATTAAATTAATATTTTATTAATGCAATTGCAGAATAACTTTTTGGAACACTTAAATATTTAAAGGTTTATAAAAGTAAATCAGCGAAATTATTTGAAACAACCGTTGAAAATTTCCATACAGTTAATCGATTTCCGGGCAATTTCCGGACTTTTTTCACGATATCCGGGCAACCGGGCCTATGTCTGGGATGTTGGGGGCTCAAGCTTCAAATGATAGCTTAGGGTGTAAGAAACAATATTTTATATGGCGGCGACTCAGAAAAATGATGTTTAGAGGTCGCACTGGTGCGATTTTTGGAAAAAGGCCATTTTTTCGACATTTTGTCCTAATAACATTTTCAGATCTAGAAAAAGTATCAAAAATGTCAAAAAAATCTCATTCACATCATAATATAGAGCAATTTTTAGCGAAAGTTTGAAATTTGTGACTTTTTCACTCAGAAAAACTTGAATTATTTTTTAACGACAAGTTATAGCTATACACTTTCTTCTGCAAAGTTGCACATCATAACGTCGCGCATCTTTTGAATTCAATGTTGATTAAAAATGTTAATTCAAAGTACACTTTTTTTGTTAATTTTAATTATTTTTTCTGACAAAATTCATAGTTTTGCGTTAATCAAAAAATCATACATACAAATTGAGAGTCCAAAACAGTCCCAATAAATTTTTAGTTTAAAATTTACATTATGAAGAAAATTTAAAAAATATTAGAGACACATGTTTGATATTTTTTCAAGATCTGAAAATGTTATTAGGACAAATTTCGAAAAAATGGCCTTTTTCCAAAAATCGAACCAGTGCGACCTCTAAACATAATTTTTCTGAGTCGCTGCCATTTAGAATATTGTTTCTTACACATTAAGCTATCATTTGAAGCTTGAGCCCCCAAAATTCCAGACGTAGTACAACTTTGGGCCACCCTACTATCCAGCGGCGTTTCATACGGTAGGCCCTGCGACACTTGAACTGGTTAGATCCGTTTCTTTTACCCAGTTACGAAAACCGTTACCATCTAATTGATTTAGACACGCTCCTTGCGTCGAGGATTGACTCTCCCATGCTGCTGGAGGCTATTCCTCTCAGTGTGCGACCCCGAGGATTAAGGAACCAAAATCTACAGCTCTATGTTCCCATCCGGCTGAATAACTACGGAGCCAACAGCGCTCTAATTGGAATTTTGAGAACTTTCAACCGCTTCGCCGAGTACTTCGACTTCGACGTTTCAACGGCTACTTTCCGAAAAAAAATTTAATAGTTTCGAGAACTTTGTAGATTTAACTAGTTTTAACTCATTATTTTATTAAGTTATCATTAGGATCAACATGTGATCCGTTGTTTTACACAAATAAACAAATATTCACAAGGAACGCAACGGCTGCCTTCAACTAAGCTGGACATGGCCTGCCTCTTCAGCTGTTTCGGTCTAATAATCGGAAAAACTCCAACAGCTTGAATGAACCAATGAAATGGTAAGTCTTGTTTTCAATAAAATTTCCTAGCATACTCAAAGAAATGACTTTTTTCTTGACCAGGTCCATCGAAAAAAACTGCGAAAAGAAAATCGGGTCAATGAAGGAATTGATTTGTCAGAAGTACAAAATGGAGCTAGCGAAAGTTCCAAATCGAGGATCGGTTCAATTTAATGGTTTGCCAATGAAGGCGTTGTGCTGAATCGTCCTCGCTGAGTGAATCCCTGTCACCCTCCAGCAGGATGAAGGCAGACATCAGACCGCAATCCATCACAAATTTTCTATCGTCGGTGTTCTCGCAACGTCAATTACGGGCTCGGCGGATTGCAGGGGAAGCCACCTTCAAATAACTGCAGCAAAAACAACCACAGTGGATCAATGGCAACGAGACGATCCCAATGTCCGGAAGTTTGGTCAATGGCAGTACAAGGAACTCCGCCCGGGTACCTTTATCGGAGATCCGGTTCCATCCATAACAAGATTGATAGAATTTTAATAAAGTTGAACGAAAAATAAAACAATGTAAAATAACGAAAACTGCGATATTATGAATAAATTCACTGTCAAGGAAACTTTGGTGTATTATGTGAGTATGCATGCTTAAACAGCAATCAAATATCAATTGAATAGATTTTTTTTAAACATTTTTTCGGTTTTTTCCCAAAATTTTCGAAGTATATCATTTTAACCCACTGATACCTTAAAGTCCATCATCAGTGAGTTCCTGCACTGAAGTGGCGTTTTAAATCAAAAATATTCAAAAGTTCAATTCGCAATCGAGAACAATAAGGCATTTCCCCACTCGTCAAGCTAACAGCTGATTTCTCATGTTTACATTTTCTCGGCATATTGTGGTAGGGTAAAAATAACAACAACATTACGCATGTTCAATGACTAGATAGTAACGAAACAAATTGGCAATGCAATTGTAGTGGTTTTGCAAGCGCACCTTGGTGAGGAGAATATAATTTTTTTATTTAATCAATTGTTAATTCACAACAAGTATAGAAATGAAGGTATGTTAATGATTTCAATTAAAGAAGTTTAAAAAAGCATATAACAAGATCAAAATGGTGACCATTCGGTGTTTTTACATTTTTTCAAAACAAAAACAAAAAGTTACCATACCACAATCTGTCTCAGGAAATACTCTATAGATCAATGATTGCTGATGACAGGTGATGATGATAAACGCGGTACAAATGTTTACATCATCACACGGTTAGGCGAGAATACTCAAATTGGGTTTGTGGTAACACAACAGTGTTGCCAGATATTCTGGGTAAGAGTATCAAAGTACTCATTGAGAAATGAGTACTCCCCCGGTTAGGGATTACGAGAAGTGGAAAGTGACAATTACCTATCGCTAATTAAAGTCTGTTTCACATAGAATCTGGTCGCATCTTTTCATCGCGAATCTATTGACAGTGTTTTGATCCGGATGGTTTGTTTACTTAGTGGTGAAAATTTCATCAAGATTGAAACAGTCAGTAAAACGTTATCGACGATGGAACGCGAATGGCGAGAGAAAATTCTGCACACTCACGTAGAGAAACCGACGTGGTCAGGGGTAAAGATCGCGAAATTCCTGAAATATCCAAAATCGACTGTCAATTCGGTGCTGCAACGTTACCGGGAGACCCTTACGGTGGATCGAGCAAAACAAACCAGGCGTAAAAGTGGAACATATGACCGGAAGCTGCGAGCAAAGGTAATTCGATCAGTTCATAGTAATCCTGGAATCTCCTTGCGAAAAAATTCAAGACGAACCACAGTACAGCTCGACGAATTTGTCTGCGAGAAGGCTGGCGGTCGTATCATGCAAGCAAACACCCCAACGGAACGCTGAAACAAAACCTGGTTGCCAAAACCAGGGCAAGGAAGTTGTACGAGAAAGTGTTGACCAAGTACAACGGATGCATTTTGATGGACGACGAAACTTACGTCAAAATAGATTTTGGAAAAATACCCGGTAACAAATTTTACCCTGCGAAGCGTAAAGGGAATGTTGCGGGTAGCTTCAAGTTTGCTTTCGCAGATAAATTTGCTCGTAAGTTGATGATTTGGCAAGGGATCTGTAGTTGTGGGAAGAAGACTAAGATTTTCATCACTGTGGGCACAATGAATGGAAATGTTTACAAAGAAGAATGTCTCCAGCAGAGAGTGTTGCCATTCATTCGGTCCCACAAAGGTCCGGTGAAGTTCTGGCCGGACCTGGCAAGCTGCCACTACAGCCGGGATGTCGTTAAGTGGTATAAGGAGAACAAGATCGATTTTGTTGAAACAAGTATCAATCCACCAAACTGTCCGGATTTTCGTCCCAACGAGAAATATTGGGCAATAGTTAAGGGCAAACTGAAGAAATGTGGCAGAACCATGAAAAAACCCGCTCAAATGGAAAAGTGGTGGAACAAGATGGCGAATGAGGTAGTACTGTGCAGAAAATGATGGGTGGTTTCACAAAAAAAGTTCGAAAATTCATCCGAATAGCTGACGAATGATTTCTTTGCATTTTTTTTTCCTTAAAGTGCCCTACAAAATGACATTTTTACTTTTGTTGTACGTTATTTCTTTGCGGAGAAATGATCCATTTTATCCGACCAGATTCTATGTGAAACAGACTTTAATATAGTTGTATTCTAATGACCTCACAGACAAAACATGAATAAAGATAACTCTATTCCACCACTGAAGCCTGCATTTTCAACAGAAAATGTCAAAGTTTTCTCGTAAAATAATAAAAAAAAAATTTTTGTGACGTGAAATCACTCATTTGCGACTGTTCTTGTTTGCTTTTAAAACCAACCTCATTGGATATAAACAAATTCTTATTTCTACTCAATGAAGCAGTATTTGTTGGCTTCAAAAGTTTTAAAAGAACTTCCAAAGCAAATTAATCCATATGTTTTAATCAATTAATTTGTAAAAGTTGTCGAAATTACCACTTTTTTCAACCAAATATTTTATTTCCAAAATTATATAAAACGGGAAGAAAATTTTTTATTCTCTTTTTTTCATTGGTTTTGTGTGATTTGAATTATCGTAATTATTGAAAAGTTTGAGATTTTTCTATACGTGGAAGAATAAAAATAACTTTTGTGCGGTTTAAGGCCGTGGAATGTGTCATTAGTAAATTATAATAAAGCTAATGATAGATATTGATGGAAAAATTGCGTAAAAGTACATATTTTTTGCGAATTAAACATTTGAGAATGTTTTTAAGCCAACTTATTCGAACCCGCAAGCGAAACAATGTGGTTTTCAGAATTCCGTATTATATATGTATGAGCTTTTTCACCGTGGATCAACTTTTAATAGTTTGTGTAGTCTGTTTGAGATTCCGAACGTTCTTCGATCAACAATTATTCTTGCTAAGGTCTTTTGAAGGCATATGGATGATCAAACCTATAGAAAACTTGAAATACCTGGAAAAGCTTTTGTGTCCGTTTTACCCCGCCTTGAAGTGATCGTCTAATGAACATTCCACCGTTGAAAATGGTTGAAATTTCCGAAAGTGTTGCGAGTTACGGGCTATTTTCAGAGTAGAGAAAATTACATAAAATTGTGTATCCTCAAATTTTTGTTTGTTTTATTTACTTTTATGAGACCTTGTTTTTTTGTAAATCAGCAAAGGATTTTGATAGTGTTAATAAACATAGGCAAACATATTCCCATCGCTAGATTTGTGCCAAATATTGTCATTTTCGACTTACCCGACTTTCCCCTAGATATTTGAAATATTGTTTCAAAATGTACAGTTAAATAATAAAAAAAGCAGAAAGCGGTTGAAAAACACGAAAGATATAGAAATTTTCAACCACAAAGTTCAATTTGACACTTCTAAAACATTAACGGATAAAAATAGACCCTCCAAGGTTGACGGATGAGGGTTAAAAGAACGTAACAACAGTCACCGATTAGGCTGTAAAATGAAACAATAGTTGCCCCTCTAACAATAACTTTCAAATATACACATGAGTGTGTTTTTAATATTTTTTCAGTTCAAATAAATAATTGTTGCTGTTAACTTATCGGCGATAAGTGCCCGACAGAAACAAAAAATCTACGCTACCAGTCTGCTACCAAGTTGAAATAAAAATGCAAACGAAAGAAACGAGAGAACGCGAACAATATCAGCTTTCTCGTTTTCACTGACTGCCATTAATTTGTCATTTAAAATGTCATACAGTTATAATAAACGTCGTTCTTTCACGACATTTCACCGGGACCTCTGCGCTGGCTCTGGTCTTGTCTGGTTTTGGTTCGAGGCGGTCAATTCGAAACAACATCAATATCGGTAGCTCGAGGTTGGGGAAAAAAGAAGGGAAAAAAATCAAAACCGTACGCACCACGTATTAAGTACTCGAGTGATCGTGCGAGAAAAGTAATCCTCCTCAAAGGCCGAGGACAGCCAGCCAGAAGAGGAAAAAAAATGGAGGTGCCCTCGAACGTGGAGTCTTCAACAACGAAAATGAAATAAATATCGCCGCGAGGGCAAGTACGGACAAAATGTAATAATTAAATATACGCAGCTCATGCACGATACTGATAGGCCGGGGAGTTGCAACCCATAAAACAGTAGTGGCCACAGTATAGGCACACATACCCACACGGAAAGTATCAATGGCCGCGCCAGAAGGTACCGTTCCATGACAGGGAGCATCCCTGCTGATGCTGCCGGAGCTTGAGGCGGGTTCCGTTTCCAACTTCCAACCATTGCACTGAACCTGGTTTTTGGCGGGCACAATCCTTCAGGTGATTCGTTTTCCGGTGAGAGATTCCCTGGCCGGCCTCGGCGGTCAATGAAATGGGATTGCATGAGAAACGCACGGACTTTGATTGCTGGACATGTGTACCAACCTACTAGCTGTGGCCATTCATGATTTTTCCAATGGCGACTTTCCAATGTAAGTTTCTGACAGATGACTTTCTGCATATGGGAATAATTACATTTCTCAAAAGAATATTTATAATTTTTAACCTTTGCGTATTAACCTTTGCGTATAAAATGTGAAAATGACAAAAATGACAAAAATGACAAAAATGACAAAAATGACAAAAATGACAAAAATGACAAAAATGACAAAAATGACAAAAATGACAAAAATGACAAAAATGACAAAAATGACAAAAATGACAAAAATGACAAAAATGACAAAAATGACAAAAATGACAAAAATGACAAAAATGACAAAAATTACAAAAATGACAAAAATGACAAAAATGACAAAAATGACAAAAATGACAGAAATGACAGAAATGACAAAAATGACAAGAATAGAGTTGAAAGAACTCTTAACGTGAGTTCAAATGCATGCATTGATTAAAAATCTTACGAATAATTGATATGGATTAAAGGTCTCATTTTATCCGAGGTGTCATATTATCATTAGTTTCCTTGTGAAGATCAGTTTTAAGCATCCACCGAGTGGACTTAAGCTGAACTCGAGTCTAATTTGGAAGCAGGCTTGCTGAAATATTGCCGGTAACTCGGTAGCGACAGCTTCGAGTTGAATGTTTTTGAATACAAATTAGCTGAGCTGCTCGAATTCTTCCACTGCCAGCCATCCAAGAGGATGAACGATTCTTTGGATTTGGCTTACGTCCAATCCAGCAACATTTTTCAACATCGCCTCTTGCCCGGCTGAATGTGGAAACATGCCCCGAGATACTCACTATTAATGCATTTCATTAGGCGGAACATTTTTCCAAGGGTGTCGTGAAATATTTCATCTCCCGGTCAACTCCCGCAGTTTTTGAGACGCCTTTTGGCCAGTTGCAGGATCGTGAGAACTTTTTCTTTTAATCCATTCGAAAGACCCAATAACACAAGTAGCAAAGCGCAGCATCCAGCTCCCCGCAACCCACCAAATTGGGAAGAAAAGTCTGTGGCTAGACCTAAAATTCAACATGTAAGGGGCGTACCGACCGATATGGGCAACAATGAATGCCTCAGGTGATCGCGGCCATTAATATGCGACCGATGGACGACGGCTCAAGTCGGAGAGTTTGATGGATTAGGAGTCCATTTGATTGATAAAAAGAACGAGATCACCTGGCGAAGGCTGTGCGGATAGACAAATTCCAGTAGCCATCGCGGTTGATGTATGAGAATGTGGCCCCGAAATCGATGCGTGATGGATGTGAGGGGTTTATTTTTTTTTGGGTTTTACTAAACCAACCGGAGAAAATATAGACATCATAATGACAGCCAGACTTGAGTGGTTTGTTGATTTCAGAGGGCCTTTCTGGGAATTTAAAAGAATCGAACAGTTCCAAATTACAAAGATAAAGTTTGAGTAAATATTTTAAATCAACGGTTATTTAAAGTAGAAGCAAAAGGTTTCCGATAAGAATTGCTACATTACTAATGAACTTTACAGTTTTGTACAGAATTTTACAGAAATCGTCAAATTTTCAGAACATTACAGAATTTACAGTATTTTACAGAATTTTTTTGAATTTCACAGAGTTTTACAGAATTTCACAAAATTTTACAGAATTTTTCAAAATTTTACATATTTTTACAGATATTTTGTCAGAATTTTACGGAATTTTCCAGAATTCTACATAATTTTACAAAATTTTCACAGAATTTTACAGAACTTTACAGAATTTTACAGAGTTTTACAGTAAATTACAGAAATTCACGGAAATTAACAGAAATTTACAAAAATCTACAGAAATATTCAGAAATTTACGAATTTTACAGAATTTTACAAAAATTAACGGAATATTTCAAAAGTTTCTAAAATTTTTCAGAAAATAATAGAATTTTACAGAATTTTACAGAACTTTACATGATTTCATGGAGTTTTAAAGAAATTTACAAAAATTTACAGAAATTTAGGAATTTTGCAGAATTTTATAAAAATTAACAGAATATTCCAATAGCTCATAGAATTTATCAGAAAATAGCAGAATTTCACAGAATTTTACAGAATTTTACAAACAATTTCAAAATTTACAGAATTTTTTTTTGAAAATTCTACAGAATTTTAAGGAATTTAACAGATTTTTACAGAATTTTAAAGAATTTTACAGAATTTTCAAGAATTTTACAGAATTTGACAGAATTCGACAGAATTTTACCAATTATAAAGAATTATAAAGAATTTTTGCAAAACTTTACAGAATTTTAAAGAATTTTACAGAATTTCAAAGAATTCTACAGATTTTCACAAAATTTTACAGAATTTTTCTTAGTTTTGCAGAGGTATACATAATTGTACAGCATTTTTCAGCATTTTATAGGATTTTACAGATATTCACAGAAACTGATAGGAGTTCAAAGAATTTTACAGTACTTGAAAGAGTTACTGAATTTTAGAAAACTTAACTGAATTTTACAGAGATTAACATTATTTCTCTAAGTTTTAAAGAAATTTACTTAATTTACAAAATTTTATAGAATTTTACGGAACTTTACAGAACTTTAAAGAGTTTTACTGATTTTTACAAAATTTTACAGAAATTTATAGTATTTTACAGAACTTTTCAGAATTTTTAAGAATTTTTACAGAATATAACAGAATTTCAAAGAGTTTTAAAGAATTTTACATAACTTTGCAGAGTATTTCAGATTTTTACAAAATTTCCCAGAATTTTACAGGGCTTCTCAAGATTTTACAAATATTGAAAGCATTTCACTGAATTTTACAGAATTTTACAAAATTTTACAGAATTATACAGAATTTAACAGAATTTTACAGAGTTTCACGGAATTTTAACTGAGTTTTACAGAATTTTACAAAATTTCACAGAATTTTACAGAATTTTACAGAATTTAACAGGATTTTACAGAAGTTTACAGAATTTCACAGAATTTTTCAGAATTCTGCAGAATTTTACAGAATTTAACTTAATTTATCAGTATTTTACAGAATGTTTCAGAATTTATCAGAATTTAACAGAATTTAATAGAATTTAACAGAATTTTACAGAATTTTACAGAATTTAACAGAATTTTTTAGAATTTAACGAAATTTTACAGAATATCACAGAATTTCACAGAATTTTACAGAATTTAGAGAATTTTACAGAACTTTTCAGGATTTTACAGAAATTTACAGAATTTTACAGAATTTACTGAATTTACAGATTTTTAAAGAATTTTACAAAACTTCTCAAGATTTTACAGAAATTGACAGAAATTTGCAGAAATTTTACCGAACTTTACAGAATTTTACCGAATTTTACAAAATTCTTCAGAATTTTACAGATTTTTGCCGAATTTCACAGAATTTTACTGAATTTAACTGAATTTTACAGATTTTTACAGATTTTTTTTTCATAATTTTACAGAGTTTTTTTTCGAATTTTCAAGGATATAAACTCACTAAATTTTACAGAACTTTGAAGAATTTAAAAAAAAATTTCACAGAATTTCCAAAATGGTTCCGATTTTTACAAAGTTTTGCAGAATTGACAGCATTTTACAAAATTTTACAAGATGTTACAGTTTCCAAAGTTTTTATGAAATGAATCAAATTTAATTTATTTCTATGAAATTTTACTAGTTTAAGTGAAATTCAGTGAAATACAAAAAAAAACCAGTAAAATTTAGTTTATAGCAATGAAATTCAGAAAAGTTAAATTTATATTCGTAGTGTTCAGTAGAATTTAGTAATATACTGTGAAATAATGTTAAATGCGGTTAAATTCAGTTAAATTCGGTAAAATCTTATGAATTCAGTAGACTTCATTTAAGTGCTACATAATCTTCCTGAATTTTACAAAGTTTTTCAGAGTTCTACAGAATTTTTAAATGTTTTTTGCAGATTTCTACTGGATTTTACAAAATGTTACAGAAAATTTCAATAAAATTTTATTGACTTCTTCAAAAATTAGCTAGTTTTAGTGTAATTCAGAGAAAATCAGGAAAATCCGGTAAAATTTAGTCAATGGCAATGAAATTCAGAAAAAAAAACAAATAAAATCTGAAATGGTAAGTTGAATTTTGTATTAATCAGATAAATTCCGTAAAAGGCGATTAAATTCAGTGAAATTCGGAAAAAAAATCGCTAAATTCATTAAAATTCAATAGAATTTAGGAAAATTCACTCAAATGCAGTATATTTTTTTTCTGAATTTTAATTAATTCCAGATTTTTTACTGAATTTTTCATTCATAAAATTTCAACAACTTGATCATAATTTAATAAATTTGAACATAATTTTAAATGAACTAAACTGTACAGAATTTTTCGGAATTTTACTGAACTTTACGAAATTTTACAGAATTTTATAAAATTTTACCAAATTTAACAGAACTTTACAGAGCTTTACAGAGATTTACAGAATTTTTCAGAACTTTCCAGATTTTAATGAAATTTCCAAAAACCTACAGAATTCACAGAAATTTATAGAAATTCTCAAGACTTTACAGAAATTGACAGAATTTTACAGATTTTACAGCAATTTCACCGAACTTTACAGAATTTTTCAGAAATCTACAGAATTTTCTGAATTTTAAAGAGTTTTACAGAACTTTAAAGAACTAAAAAAATTCACAGAATTTCAAAATGTTACCGAATTTTACAGAATTTAACAGAAATGATAGCATTTTACAGAATTTTACAAGATGTTACAGTTTTTTAAAAATTTTCTGAAATGCATCAAATTTTATTGACTTATATTAAATTTTACTAGTTTTTGTGGAATTTAGTGGAATTCAGGAATATCCAATTAGATTAAGTTTATGGCAATGAAATTCAGAAAAATTCAATAAAATTCTGTAATGTACAGTAGAATTTTGTAGAATTAAGATAAGTTCCGTTAAATGCGCTTAAATTCAGTTGAATTTGGATAAAATCGCTAAATTTAATTTTAATTGAAAACAATTTATTGAAATTCATTAAATTGCCGCATAATTTACTGAATTTTACTAAATTCCATATTTTTACTGGTTTTTACTCTATTTCATAGAATTTTAACAACATGAACAAAGTTCAATAATTATGAACAAAATTCTAACTGAAACACTATGATTTTTCTATCCCTGGTTTTCTTATACAGCCAAATTTACAGAATTTTACAGCTATAATACTGTAAAACTTTTACCAAGTTCTTCAGAATTTTCCTGGTTTTTATCAAATTTCACTAACTTCTATAAAATTCAACTAAATTCAGTGAAACTTACTAAAGTTCAGTAAAGTTAAGTTAAATTTAGTAAAAATCACTAGTATTCCGTTAAATTCAGTACAATTCAATTAAATCAGGAGCATGCTATGGGTAAATGATAGAATTCATGTAAATTCGATAAAATTCAGATTAATTCAGTAAGTTTAAGCGAAATTGTGCAGAGTTTTTCGGAATTTCAGATTGTTCCCAAATTATATCGAATTTCAGTTAATTTACTTATTTCTCAAAACTGTTCAAAACTATACCAAATTTTACAAAACTTCACAAAACTTTAAAATAATTTTAAATAAACAAATTTGATAAAAAATGATCAAAATGAAACAAAATTGAACAAATTTAATCAAAGTTTCAACTGAATTGAATTGCACAAAATCTGGAGTTATTAATCCCAATTTGGTCTTATTAAAGCCGAACGTTTAGACAATTAGCAAATTTTTTCAAATTTTTTCTCAACCTTACGGAATTTTACAGAATTTTACAGAATTTTACAGAATTTTAAACAATTTAACAATATTCAACAGAATTTAAAAGAATTTTACAGAGATTCACAGAATTTTTCCACATTTTATTGAAATTTCCCAAACTGTACAGAATTTCACAGAAATTTACAGAAATTCTCAAGATTTTACAGAAATTCACAGAATTTTACAGATTGTTCAGAAATTTCACCGAATTTTACAGAATTTTTCAGAAATCTACAGAATTTTCTGAATTTTAAAGAGTTTGAAAGAATTTTTAAGAACTTTAAAAAAAATCACAGAATTGGCCAAATGTTATTGAATATTACAGAGTGTTATAGAAATGTCAACATTTTACAGAATTTCACAAGCTGTTAAAATTTCCAAATTTTTTCTTAACTAGATCAAATTTTAATGATTTCTATAATATTTTTCAAATTTTTTGTGGAATTCTGTGAAATTCAGGAAAACCCAGTACAATATAGTTCATAGAAATGAAATTCAGAAAAATTTAATAAAATTCTGTATTATTCAGTTGAATTTTTTAAAATTCAGATAAATTCCGTAAAATGAGGTTTAAATTCAGTAATACTCCGAAATTTCGCTAAATTCATTGAAATTCGATTAAATTTAGTAAAATTTATAAAAATGCAGCATAATCTTGCAAAATTTTACTTTATTCCAGATTTTCGCTGAATTTTACTATATTTCATAGAATTCAACAAAGTTTAATAAATTTGAAAAAATTTTTAGCTGAATTGAACTGTACAAAACTATGATTTTTCAATCCCGGGTTTTCTATATGAAGCTGAATTTACAGAATTTTTCAGCATCATAAAGAATTCTACACAAATTTACAACATTTAACAAAGTTTTTCAGAAATTTTTCTGATCTTTGTCCAATTTCTCTAACTTAAAATAAATTTAACTAAAATCCGTGGAGTTCATTAAAGTTCAGTAGAATTCAGGAAATTTATTTTCAATTTTTAATAATTCAGTGATATTCAGTACAATGAAGTTAAATCCAGAGCACACTAGGGGTGAATGACAGTAAAATTCAGTAAGGTTCATTAAAATTCAGAAAATTCAGTAATTTTCATCGAAATCCTGTTGAATTGTTCGGAATTTCAGATTGTTACTAAATTCTGCCGAATTTTAGTGAATTTTACTAAGTTTTCAAAACTGTTTGAAACTATATCAAATTAAACGAAGCTTCACAAAACTTTAAAATAATTTGAAATAAATTTGATCAAAGTTTGAACTGAATCGAATTGTACAAAATCTGTATTTATCAATCCCAATTTGGTCTTATTAAAGCCGAACGTTTTATGCTTTAACATTTTTATAATACGTTTTCAAAAGTTATTTTTTTCTGAAATTTAAAATTTCTTGTTAAATATTTTAGAGAAAAAAAACAAAACCTTTTTTCATATTCCTGAAGAGATAACTGTTTTTAATTGAGATGTTATAAAAGTAAGAAATTTAAAATTTTGATGACATACTTGCTTTGAACAAGCAGCAATGAAAATGTTTTGTAAACTCAAGCATTCACCTCGAATGCAATTAGGGCCAAATATTTTTCTTACAGTTGATTTGGAAAATTCATGAACCAGAAAATTATCCTGTAAATATCAATTATAAATAGTAATTTTATCCTGCAAGTACGTGGACCCGAAATAATAATAATATTATTTAATTTTTTTTTAAGTTTTCATATCTGTTGATTTTAACTTTGAACTTATTGTGTAAGGTGTTGCTTAGCCTTAATTACTCACGATTTTTTTCACGTTATACATCATCAGCATGAAAATTAAAGTAAATTAAAATCTACAATAGTTTACCAACTTTACGTTAAGTTCTAGGTTGAAAATTCTTTAAACTTTAAATGCCAATGATTTTTTTATTACTCAAATTGCATAAGTTGCTTCAAAAACGTGATTTTTAAAAACCATATTCAAAGCCACAGTACAAAACTGTGTTGTAAATACGCGCCGCTGTGTATTTAATACTCGCCTAGCAGCCGAACACACTCGAAAGCAGCCGAAGACCAAAAACACACCAATACTTACAGACACTTTGACTGAAAAGAAAATCATAATGGACTAACCAAAATTAAAAAAAAAAGTAGAATTTTTGGACTGAATTAACGCTCAAAATATGGTTTTAGACTTTTTGTTCATTTTCAACGAAAATTGGCCTTTTTGAAAAATTAATGCTATTTTCAGCCTACTACGATTGGCGCGTTATAACGAGCGCATGAGCCGTGATAGAACATACCCATAAAAAGCATACCTTAGCGAGTTCAGAATGATTTTTTAGCATAAAATCATAGTTTAATTTCTCCTCTATCGATGTGTCAGTAAATATTGCCTTATTCGCTTTTCTCTGCTTGGTGACACCTTATTGAAAGTGTTTTAAAATTTAGATCGAAATGAAGAAAAACCTAAATTGTGAAATTATCACGACACAGGGGCATTTTAAGGAAAAAATTCATACTTGCCATGACCAACCACAGCATTTAAAACAAATTGGTAATATTTTGCAGGCTTAAAATGTTTCAGATTCTTCAAAACAAGGGTGGCGCGTATTAGCCACATGGGGCGTTATATGAACTTTACCCCTATCTTCTGCTGTGGCGAATTAAAAACTATAAATGGAAAAACTTTCACATCTTATTGGAATGTTTTGCAAAATATGTTTCTTTAAAAAAAATTAAATAGAATACATTTTTTAAGGTTTGATCGATGTTTGGTGTGTAAATTGGACATAGCAACATTTCACAAAATTTTTTTCTTTCGAACTCGAGAGCAAATTAATAAAAAAACAAAACTAAATAGTTTTATTCCAGGGCCGTTTTAAAACTATCTGACATTTGGGTACCAGCGTTGTTTTATGTCGAATCTCTAATTTAAAATTCTCCCGTTTTTTATGTCCTTACTGTGTTTAGTAGTTAAAAGCCAAGCATTATTTAATGACAAATCAAATTTTAGAATCAGTCTGATTGAAGTTCATTGCATATGTCCAACTTTCTCGCGATCCAAACATGTAAATGTGATGGGATCGGAAACTCAACAGAAATGCCCGCTTTAAAGAAAAACATTTGCCCAGTTCTTATCAGCGGTACTTAACAACGTTTTGTTTTTAGTTTTCTGCAGTAAGAAGCTCAGCGTAAATCTTCCCGTAGAGATACTTTCCGTAATTTTGTTAAAGAATTCTGCTACCAAGCTAAAAAAAAACACCTTAAATCCAAATCTGGTGAACGGACGCAGCCATTGTTGTTTTTCCTACTGGGCTTACTTGTGGAAGCAACCTGGAAGAGATCGCTATTGGTCCTACATGTAGGTATATTTATCGGCTGGGATACTTACTTGCAGAACACAACATAAGCTTACATTCATCGGGTGCAAAAGTTGGGCCGCTGCAGCCGCAATGGTCGAATATTGATTTTATCGGGGGCGGATCTCTTTGAAGGCCTCTCTGCCCGTATGGTTCTGGCCGTTTTTTTTCTGCGCTTTTCGGCTCAATAATGCGCCGACGACGGAATAAGCCGCCTTTGAAGATATTTATGGAGTTCGATTCGATGCCCAATGAGTGCAAGTGGAGGAAGCATATGGAGCATCGTCATACCTACATACATATATCGTCGACGGGAAAATTGTTTCGATTCTCTGAGAGCCCGGCAAAATCCTTCTGAGGATCCTCGTTATCGACCGTCGAAATGGGAAAATACTTAAAATAAGTTTAATTGAAGCAACTTGAATAGTCAATTCATGTCCTGAAATATTGTAAGCAATCTTTTTTATAGAACTAATAGCGATTTGGCTTTTCAAGAAGTTAGTTTTATAGATTAGTTTTTAAAAAGCCTTTTGATTGTAAAAAAAATAAAATTGTAACTCGAGGCAACGTTTCAGAACCGTAGCCTTCTTATTTTTCCCTACTAATCGGTACAAAGAATTCAACCTCTTCTCAACAAAAAGACAGATAATCTGTTTGAAACGTGTGTCAGCCAGTCATTGAGCCAATCATGCAGCAGCCAAAAAGCCCTTCAAACTTCTCAGAATACCGGCAGCACATCCGGAATGACCAAGTGGTCACACAAAATAACAACCATGACAGCATCGTCCTCGTGCGTTAGACGGCTGGCAGAATGGCGCAATAAGGACCACGCAGCTTCCCCGTAATTACCTCGGACATGCCGAAAACGATGGACGATCGCGCGCGAGGTAAGCAGAACAACTTGAGTCAGAATTGAGTAAGCTGGGATGAGATGCAAAAATATCGAGAGCGAGAGGAAATCGTTTAAAGCCGAACATTTATGAATAATTTAAACATTTCCTGTGGGCTTCTAAATTCAGCGAAAAGCCATCGCCCCAAGGATATTCTTCGCAGATCGGTACATGGAAGTAAACGGCCAGCGCCTCCTTTCGGGTTGGTAGTTGTATTTTTTTCATATTTTCTGTAGATGCGAATGAAAGCAGAGGCGCCGTTAATTAAAATGAGCGGGTAGTAATCGATAAAAAAAAAAATTCAGCCGAAACAAGAATAAAAATGATATTTTAAGCAAGCCACAAAGAATAATTTACCATGTAAGCAAGTTCAAGCAAATTGAGTGGACAGCCTGAAAGTATCGATAGAAATTTAGAGCAAGTTCCGAGGACAGCCGAAAGGTATCGATAGAAATTTCAAGCGAGTTGAGAGAACAGCCTAAAAGTATCGATTGAAATTTCAAGCAAGTTGAGAGGACAGTTTGAAATTTCAAGGAGAGTGAAGAGGACAGCCTTAAAGTATCGTTCAAGCGAGCTGAGAGGACAGCTTGAAATTAAAAGGCAAATTGAGAAGACAGCCTGAAAGTATCGATAAAAATTTCAAGCGAGTTGCGAGGAAATCTTGAAATTGATAGAAATTTCAAGGCAGTTGAGAGGATAATTTGAAATTGAAAGGCGAGTTGAGCGGACAGCCTGAAGGTATCGATAGAAATTTCATGCGAGTTGAGAGGACAGCTTAAAGTTGATGGACGAGTTGAAATGACAGCCTTAAGGTATTGAAAAATTAAAACTTGAAGCGAGTTGAGAGGACAGTTTAAAACTGAAAAGCAAGTTAAGAGTACGATATCGATGGAAATTTCAAGCGAGTTGAGAGGACAGTTTGAAATTGAGAGACAAATTGATCGGACAGCCTAAAAGTATCGATAGAAATTTCAAGCGAGTTGAGAGGACAGCTTGAAATCGAAAAGCAAATTGAGAGGACAGCCTGAATGTATCGATAGAAATTTCAAGCGAGTTGAGTGGACGGCTCGAAGGTATTGATAGGAATTTCAAGCGAGTTGTGAGGACAGTTTGAAATTGAAAAGCAAATTGAGAGGACAGGCTGTAAGTATCGATTGAAATTTCAAGCGAGTTGAGAGGCCAGCTTGAAATTGAAAGGCGAGTTGAGAGGATAGCCTGAAAGTATCGATAGAACTTTCAAGCAGGTTGAGGGAACAGCTAGAAATAGAAAGGCGAGTAGAGAAAATAGCCTGAAAGTATCCTTAGAAACTTCAAGCGAGTAGAGAGGACAGTTTGAAATTTTAAGGCGAGTTAAGGGAACAGCCTTAAACTATCGTTTAAGCAAGTTGAGAGGACAGTATGAAATTGGAAGGCGAGTTGAGAGGACAGCCTGAAGGTATCGATAAAAATTTCAAGCGAGTTAAGAAGACAGCTTGAAATTGAAAGACGAGTTAAGAGGACAGATTGAAAGTATCGATAGAAATTTCAAGCGAGTTGAGAGGAGAGTTTGAAATTGAATGGCGAGTTGAAAAGACAGCCTGAAAGTATTTAAAAAAAATTCAAACGAGTTGAGAGGACAGTTTGAAATTGAAGGGTGAGTTGAAAGGACAGCCTGAAGGTATCGATAGAAATTTCAAGCGAGTAGGGAGGACAGTTTCAAATTGAAAGGCAAAAAGAGAGGATAGCTTGAAAAAATCGATAGAAATTTCAAGCGAGTTGAGAGGATAGTTTGGAATTGGAAGGCGAGTTGAGAGGACAGCCTAAAAGTATCGTTAGAAACTTCAAGCGAGTTGAGAGGACAGTTTCAAATTTTAAGGCGAGTTGAGAGGACAGTCTAAGATCATTGAAACAAATTTCAAGCGAGTTGAGAAAACAGTTTGAAATTTCAAGACGAGTTGAGAGGACAGCCTGAACGTATCGATAGAAATTTCAAGAGAGTTGAAAGAACAACTTGAAATCAGAAGGCGAGATGAGAGGACAGTTAATTTTATATTGAAAACCACCTAATAACATTCCAATTGGACAGCATTTACATTTCAGTGTATAACAACTCCATTTCAAAGGCCGCGATGTAAAATTATTCGAAGAAACATTAAATTTACATCTAGTTGATGTGAATCTATTACAACCGCACCACTCGCTAGTGTACATGTCCCAAATTTTTTTTTATCGGATCATAATTGTTCAATTGAATTCAATTTAGTTATGGCAAATAACAAACACCGGCGAAAGCCTTTCGGACTTTAGTATAGGTAGCGATAATGAAACGACTAGACAATTAGTGGGCAAATTGTCTCTGTTCACTGAGGCTAAAAAGCAAAACAAAAACAAAAAGTGCAGACGTGAAATTTGGAAAAAAAGTCGAAGATTTGCTGTAGATATTTAGAAATATCAAAAAACCAGTGCAAAAATAATCCCAATTGTTTCGAAGTGACAGTGTGAGAAATGTACCCGATCACGACAACAGATTGCAGTTTTCCGGATTGCACCCTTGCAGTGCATTCAAAGTTCAGTGGAACCTATTCAGCAAAGATTCGCAGGTTTGTCCAGAATATAATTCCATACACAATCAACCGGTTCTAACGTGTGCGTGACTTCTTGACCTGGAACCGATTTCGAAGTCTTCGGTCAATGGATGACAGAAGCAGAACTTATAATCTGGAAGCGGTACCTAGGAACCCTTATCCGATCTTGGCGATTTCATCATAAAATTTATGCTCCGTTGGCTTAGCAGATCCAGTTAATGAACGGATATCACTATGTAAATGCCTTTAATTTTCCCCAAATAACCTTGAAACGAAGAAGTTCAAAGGCTTTCTTCGAACGAATGGCAAAAAATCCGGCGCAGTACAGAAGATGTTGGAGTTTTTAAAATATCGTCCCGATTGGTACAATTCAATCCCTTTTTTGGTCAAATATGTGTTTCTACAAAAAAAAAAATCGTGTAAATTACCAGGTAAGTTTAAAATGAAATCATTTTTTCAGTCCACTGATCAATTACCTACCCCCAATAGATCAACAAAACTTATACAAATGTTGTATTCTGAATGCTCAGCTGCCAAAGGTGATCCAACGTTACATCCAATGCGTGGCTAAGAGAAAAATTTGACCTGACATGAATGAACCGCGAGAAAACGTTTCCAATCCGGCTCTGAGCTCAAGTGAAGAAAATTAGAGATAAAAAAATAGAAGGTGAAACATAAAACATAGATAAAACATAAAACAAATATAAACATAAAATAAAAAAAAACTTGTTCTTGACGAAAAAGAGACAAGCCATAAAATTTTAAAGTTCAGCTAAAAGAAGGGAGCGATTTTTTTAATGCAGTAAACTTTACGTTAGTATCAATATGAAGCTTTTAGAATTAGAGTGGTACAAGTTTCCAATTGAAACTTTCCGAAAAATTAGCAAAAAACTTTCCATATGTTCTCTGACATTCGCACAAGATAAAAATTGAAGTGTGGAGAATAGTTTGTATGTATGTATGTATGTATTGTATCCACCTTGGGTTTACGGCAGCGCCGCGGTTGTGGCAAAAAAAAAAAAATCCACACGCCCATCTTGGCTACCACGCAACACAATAATAACCCCCCAATGAGACTTCTAATGGGATGGAATCGCAAGCAGAGGCACTAACGGTATCCAGGGTGAAAAGGGGAAAAGTCTCGAGAAGCTATAACCATGTTGTTGACTAATCAAGATAGCATGCAAATTATAATCCCGCCGCCAAGGCTTCCGAAAAAAGAGTGCGTCCTTATTTTACAAAAAGTAATCAAATACTTTATTTTTCTCAACCTTGCCAAATTCCCTTGACATAAATTGAGGAACGTCTAGTATTCAATACGGTACTAGCATACACGGTAACCCGCTCTTTTTGTAAAACGAGGATACCCAGATGCCCCTGCCCTTGTTATTAAAATATGAAATCAGTACAAGGTCTTTAAATGAAATAATATAATAAATATAATACAGTATAATTTAATAAAATATAATAAAAAGTAATATAATAAAACATAGATAAAAAATATAATTTAATATAAAAGAATAAAATAATTGACATCATCAATTAGGAATATATTATTTTGCAAACCTGTGAATGTAGAAAAACCATAAAAATTCAATAGGAATTATTTAAAAATTATTATAAAAATGTTCCTTCAAGTGAAAGAGAAACAGATATTAAAGGATAGTTTTCTCCAAATGCTATACTGCTTTCTCGAGGCTGAAAATAAATAAGATTAGTTTCAGTAAAGGTTGAAGAAATGCTGATATGTTAAATAAAACAGAAACTACAAATAATAACAACACTGAAATGCATGAAAATATTGATTCTGAAACATTTAATTAATATAATTAAAGGATCAATACATTTCAGTACCTTCAGCATTCAGAGTAAAAGTTCCATTAGTCGTATTGCAGATTAAAATGATGGTGCAGAAAATAATGGTTATGTTCGTTTATAACTTAAATTATAAAGGTATTTTAAAATCAGAGTTCTATTTGCCTGTTCGTGACTTCTGTGTGTGACTCTGAAGTGTGGAGAATAGTTTGTAACTCAATATTGCTGATTTTGGAACCTGCACCTCTTTGATCATGGGGCCCTCATATTGTATGTTTAATACCCTGAGATAGCGAATGAATATGAACAGTATAAGAACGCGGAGGTAATTGGATTGTTATGATGGATAGAGATTTGATAACTTGATTACTGATAATTTGATTTAAAAATGCATTAAAATAGTAATTGTTTAAGCTATCATGAGCTTTCAAATTTCATTTCATTTCTTAAGGTTTATGGTATACTGAAAATGTATGTGATCAAATAAATTATTCAAAAATTGAAAGTTAAATAGTGGTTATGAAGTTCGACGTATTGGACAATATTCTTGTTTTCTTGTTGCGAACATTTTTGAATGAAATTCCTAATTTCAATATGTAAATCAACGAAACATGCTCCTAGCTTAAATTTAAATCAACTTGGATGTAAAATTGAGTGTCGATCATTACATTGACCGACGTGTATTTACATCGAACGATTTAATAAAACGATTGTGATTTCACATGCTAGGATGTAATTTTAAAATGAAACATAATTTTGTGTCTTAAGCGATGGTCCAATAATTTGCATCGCTTTCGATGTAAATTTGATTGATTTAATGTTTGCTGTGTACTTTTTCTCATCGTAATGGATGAGATTCTGACTGGATCGATCGACTGTGCACCGAACCGAGGATTGCCGTGGAATCCTACAACAATGGAGCAACTGAACAACCTTGACCTGGCTGACGATATTGTTTTGCTCGCCCAAACACAACCGGATATGCAGAGCAAACTCGACGACCTCACCGAAAGTTCCAAGGCAGCAGGTCTCAAAGTCAATGTCGGAAAGACCAAGTTGATGGAGATTAACACAGCATATCCCTCCAGTTTCATGGTAGCTGGGCAACAAGTGGAGAAAGTGGAGTGCTTCCAGTATCTTGGTAGCCACATAACGCCTGATGGTGGTACCAGGAAAGACATCGAAACCCGGATCAGAAAGGCCCGATTTGCGTTTGCGAGTCTCCGAAACATCTGGCGGTCACGCCAGATCTCTCTACGAACAAAAATCCGAATCTTCAACTCAAACGTCAAATCCGTATTGCTGTACGGGTGCGAAACTTGGTGCACATATGCGGTAACGACGTGAAAACTGCAAGTTTTTGTAAATCGCTGCCTGCGGAATATCATCCGCGCTTGGTGGCCTGGCAACTGGATCTCAAATGAGGAACATCATCGCCGGTGTCATCAAAGGGCGCTAGAAATCGAGATTCGGGAACGTAAGTGGAGATGGATTGGGCACACACTGCGAAAAGATGAAAACGAGATTTGCAGAGAGGCGCTAGATTGGAATCCAGAAGGTCATCGAAGAAGAGGCAGACCCAGAAACTCGTGGCGGCGAAGCCTAGCCGCTGAAATCCGAACTGTCGACGAGAATCTTGACTGGGACCAGGTGAAGACGCTGGCTCCGGATCGTCAACAGTGGAGGTCTTTACAACGGCCCTATGCACCGGTGCATCGGCGCGGGATCATTAAGTAAGTAAGTAAGTATAAGCTTTTTATTCTTAAAATGAAGTTCTATTAGGATATTTTTTAGCTTAGCTTAGCTTGATTGACTACTCACATCCACCTTCAATCATTGATCTTGAAATGCAACATGAAAAATATTCTAAATCAATTGTTCCTTATAAGCTTCGTCAACTTTTTAATTTTTTTATCGATATTAAAACACACGCATTTAAAATTCCGTGATCGCAAGCGTGGCTCAGTAGAACGAATTCCACATCGCCAATGCATGGTTGCTACTCCGTGATTGACCGAGTCCATTAATTTTGTCCAGAGGTCAAAAGAATGGTATCTGGTATTGACAGCACATTCACAATGAACAAAACTAATGCTCTCTCTTTACACATCAAAAACGGCGCCGGCCACGTCCTAGTAGTCAATGGATAGAAGGAAAATAGAGAAAAAGGATTGAAAGAATAATAATTCACGCTTTAGGACCGAGGTCACCTCTGTATCCTAGCAAAACAATTTTTGTGTGGATTGGGTAAAAGGATATGATCAGGAAACACTTTTGACTAGTGTTATGCAATCTGGGTTAAAATACTATTCTCCTTAGCTTCTGTGATTTCGTATTGAAACTCTTCAAATGAAATGATTTTTTTTAAAACTAATGTCATTTTTTAAACTGATTTAAGACTTACTGGAAAGTTAAAGCTTTTAATTATATCACAAATTCATCAATCAGCTTTCTTTGACTCCTCTTTTCAAAGATCATTTTCTACCTGACTTCAAATATTGATTAGGAATATGCGTTTTGAATGATGCCATAATAAATTGTTTTAATATATTTCAAGAACTGAATCAAATTTGTTTATTTGTTTATTTAATTTAAATTGCCGTTTAATTCTTCAAAAACAGTATTACTCAACTATCATCAACTTAACAAGCTTGGTTCTTAAGTTAAACGGTCCCAATCTTTTCAAATATTTATACGAATTCTTACAAAAAAAATCAGTAACCGCAAAGAAAAGTTGGAAAATTAATAAACTATTTATATTTTTCACCCACCACTTAGTGAAATACCTAGTCCATTCTCAAATAACATTCTCATTCACCTCTTTTCACTAATCGTCTGACGTAAAAAATATAAGGTAACATTTTAGAGCAGCATTTTAGAAAGAAAGTCATGTGGCCGAAACGTAACAGAACAAGAAACGAACTGTTCGTCAACCGACAAACATCAAAGTTTAAAAAGATTTAAAAATACTTAGCTCATGATTGATTTTCCTCAGCTTTAAGCTATTGATATATTTTCTAAATGCCGGAAGATCTAGTGGTATCCATCGGAAGTGCGAAAATATCCTTTTCGGCTTCCTCCTTCGATTTTCACATATCTGGATCGTTTTTAAAACTGATGGAAGGCAGGTTTCTTCTAATGTGCACTTTACAGGATCATTCAACTTTTCTTATTTTATCACAAATCATGAAAAAATTTCAGGAATTTTGGCAGAAAAGAAAAATTTTTAGCTGCTATTTGAACCAAGGCCTACTTCGAACTCGGATATTTTGTACTGTTTCCTATTGATGATTTTCTTCCGTTTTTGAAACACAAAAAAAATAGTATGAGGAACATTCCGTTACCCGAAACTTAATTAAAAAATGATTTCATGAGGCATCAACATTTGTTGTATATAACGATTGAATATGTTTTGTGAACTATGTTAAAAATAAAAATTAGAAAGTTAGACCAATTGAAGTCATACGTTTGCTAAGCGCCTACTGGGAAACTGATGACTCCAATGAAAAATTTCACCGCAACACTCTTTCCCGTTATAACAGTACAAACACCTCCACCAATGCGTGCAAATCGTTGGGATCCAGATGGAAATCGGATCTTCAGAACCAACAACCACCCTACTTCTCTTAACTACACCGAACCACATTCGTTGGTCGGGGCGATCAGTTCTGGATGGTTCTTGAAAAATGGTCAAACCAAACTATACAGCAAGTAGGATGCAACGGAAAAACTTATTAAAATGCAGAACAGTAGTGATTTCTTTCCTCGCCTCTTGTTTTCGTTTTTCCTCCGAGCATCTCGTCATTACTTAGCCATTTCAAGCCATTTGCGAGGAAGCAAAACCAAAACCTTAAGGAAGAAAGAACCAAACCGAACCCAAAAGGGCCGTAATCTTGGCACATCGTATAAACGTACCCGGCAGTTCTGTGCATAATGCTGCTGCTGGATGTTGTTGGAAGTTGGAAGTTGCTACCGGACTCTCTTAAGTTAGGTCTAACTACCGATGATGGCAGGACGCAGCGAGAGCTGCCTTCAATTCCCGTGTCCATTTTTTTTATCACTCTCTCTACAAACCGACATCCTACATACATAGGAACATAAACTGAATGAGTATCTGCGCTCCGATGGCCTAGGGGCATCTTACTTTAAAACAAACTAATAATACAGTAAACGATCAAATGACGTTTGTAAATATTACCCCACCATATTGTTGGGTGCAGTAAAAAAAAAGAGAGAGAGGTCCTTGAGTTGAAATCTGGACCCCGGCAACCCGTTTCGAGAAGATGCTGGCCTGGCCAACGCCTTATGGCTTCGCTACAAATGCACATACACATTCATAAGTGTAGAGCGTTGTTCATTGATATGCAGTACCTACCGTAAAATTAGGCACTCGTTCGTTGTTGATGCAAGCAAAGTGCTGCTGGCTGATTGTTAGGCTACAAACTGCCCAGGGACCGGAAGCGCGGGTCTGGTTCCCTGCAGTCATAATCAGGCGAATGAGGAACACCTAACATGGGATGAGACCTTCAACGGATGGTACTTTATGATTATTTAAACATTAAATGTTGAACATTCGAACTTGAAGCATTTTTCAGCTATTTCAACTGATTTTATAACACGTTACACTATGCCCAGAATTAAAATAAAAATATTTGAAAAAATTAAGTTAATTTTTTTTAAATTGAGAGTAGGGGCATAACGAGTACCCGGGGCCAAGTACGCACTCTTCTTTCCTAAGGAAATTCGTATTTTCTCAAATAAATTTACTCGAGGAATAGATTTGTAGTTCCTATAGTTTTAATATAGTAATAATTTTTCATCATAAAAGAAATCTCCTTATCATCTTTACGGAAATATTAAAAAAGTCAACTAGCTTCTCGGTGACTCTGTTGTGTTGTGAACCTACTTGGTTGAATGATTCAACTGAATCAAAGCAATCGAAAGATTCTTTTTAATTCAACCACGGTAAATGAAAAGTTCTTATACCGGTATTTCGATACCAGCTTACTACCTTCCTCGGTGAGCGTTTTCGATTGATATCAATCGAAAATGCTCACTGAAGAAGGTAGTAAGTTGGTATCGAAATACCGGTATAAGAACTTTTCATTTAGCGTAGTTGAATTAAAAGTAATCTTTCGATTGATTTGATTCAGTTCTCGGTGACGAAAATATTATAATTTTTGAGCACCGGAAAATAAGCACATTTGATCGTAAAATCATCTTGATCTATGAAGTAGCACTGCAACATGATGTACACATTGTTCCTCAAGTTTCACCTTTCATTTTTCACTATGAACAGTTTTGAAATGCATATTTAGTTTAACTTGTTGACTCGAGGCGAATAGAGCACCATTGGTCGGGACACGATGAGCATTTTTCCTGTAGAATCTAGCAGCAAATTCAACTCGAAGAAGTCAACTAAATTATAGAGCCACAGCTTGACTAGTTTACATCCGACGGTTAAGCCTACTGGTAAGGTAAGGTATTAGGTATCAGATCCCCAGATTACGATATTTTGTATGTTTCTTTTTCTGAAAATTGCATTTAGAAGTTCAAAAATGGTCAAATTTAAGTCTTATAAAGTAGCTTGGTGAGAAAAAAATATTCTGTACGGGACTGTTATGCGAGTAGATTTGAAAATATGGTCGATTAACAGCCCCATAATGAATAAAAATGGTGCTCTCGACCTTACCAATAACCCAATTTCGTTTATGCCGAAAGTGGTGATCACAATTTAAGAATGTATTCCAAAACAGGAAAAGCTGATTTTCTCGCTTGCTTGTTTTTGCATATGGGACTGTTATTAAAGTAGGGGCGGTAGAGTGTTGCAGCTAAACTGATTTCATGTTATATCCAAAAATCTAATAACGTATTTGTTTATACCCAGTTTTGCACCAGGTCACAACAAGTTTTGCAAATTTTGCTGTCATTTTTAGAAGTTTATGTGCTCAGTTTTGCATCCGTAACTCTCCAGATTTGATGGAGATAAAACGGACGGTGGAACACTGTAGATTCGTTTGTGAGCGATCGAGGTATCAAAACACTGACGACGAATTATATTCGTTCTAGTATGGTAAATCTCAAACTGGGCAAATGGAGAGAACGAATACGGTAAAAGTATCATCTTTTAAATGTCATATTACCTACAATGGGAATGATGCTTTTTACAGCCTGGGCTGGCCATACTGAGCTTTTCGATTATTTCTACATTTGTGCCACACTCTTTGTTTTTGATCAATGGGAAAGGATTTCAATGTCCAGTACTTAGCTCCCAATATAAAAACTATGTAAAGCACGTCTATATTTCATTTTTTTTAATCACATTTTTGTGATCCCAAACACAGGGACTGAACCTTCTACTATTGGCATTGAAAATGCTTTGCAATGATCTTTGATCGAAAAGTTAATAAGTTATATAGCATATGACCAGGTTGTAAAAGCAACCCAGACAACCAGAAGTCGTGTATTATTTTACAGATTATATCGTATGAATGATATTTTAACTCATTTTCGTATATCTGCACCTACAATGTGCGGCCCATGCATATCCTTTATCGTATTTAAATGCATTGAATGTTTTTATTACGACAATTCGTATATATGTCCCTACAATGTGCGTCCCATGCATATTCTTTATCGTATTTAAATACATTGCATGATTTTATTACGACAAAACGATCCAAATCAAGAATATGTGTGCTAATGTACCTATATGGCCTCCGAAATTATACGTATATACTGGTTTTGCTGCATTATATACGATATGTTAACACGTATATTTGAGCGTATATTTGTGTTGAAAATTTGATATACCCACCAAATGGTTGTCTGGGAACATTTCCATTATTTGTTATATCACATTAACAATACGATACTAAGAATTTTGGTTAAAATTTAAAGTCAGTTATGCTGCAAACACTCTACACAGCACGAAAAAGTAGTGTTTTTTACCTACTTTGGAAAGTTCTTATGTTTCCATGTTGTTAGAAGTGCGCTCTACCCCCATATGTAAGTGCAGTTGTTCGACCATTGTTTGTTTCCGATGCAAAAATAGAGATTTGTTGTCATTATTTCTTTCATAACTCTTCAAGGAGTTGATGGCCCACTTTGGTGTCTTCAGATGACAGTTGCATCATAAATTGAGCTATTCAATGGTATTTTTTGCAAAATATTCGGTGGTGCAGACGGTACTTTTAGACGCCATTTAAAGTTTATTTACAACTTTTCATATTGAAGGTCTTTATTTATTTTTTTAAAACTATTCTATTTGGAAAGCTGATAAAATTTCAATGCATTTTGATGTGCTATTTTATAATTTCCGTTGAAAAATAACAGAGTTATGTAGCTTTGAAAAATGGTTATTTTTTATTGACAAAAAAATCTAACCGAAGCTAACTCAAAAAAAGAAAAATGTTAGAAATCTGAAAAAATACATGTGTTTTTAAGTCGCAAAAATGAACCAAATTTTCAATTTTTGGGAAAATCTGAAAACCCCCGGCGCAAATTGTCAGATAATAAAAAAAAATCCCCTTATATAAAATTCCTCTGACAAGCCCATATGGGTTTCATTTGCTTGATCACTTTCAAAGTCATTATAAATAAAAAATTATGAGAGCCTCCCTGTTTAATAATCAAGAAAAGGTTTCTCGTACCCCAATCCCTACTATGTAAAATTTACTCGATCATTTCTCTAGTTATTAGAAAAAAAAGTATGGGTGCACCCCTCTCCCTTTTCAAGTCCCCCACTGAAAGGAAAGAAGAAGTCTTTCATTTTTATTTCCATATACTTTTCTATGACAAATTTCACCCCATTTGCTTAAAATGTTATCCAGTTAGACAAAACATGTATGAGAGTCCCCTTCTACCCTTTTCATCCCCCCACTGGAAGGCTCCCGAATAACCATAGAAATATTTCTTCATCCCAAAAACCCTTCCCTACTAAAGTTGGTGTCTTTCGTATGACTTATTCTATAGATATGCCACAAACGTGTTGGAGACTCCCGTCTCTTTTTCCTTTCTCACTCAATGGAAGAAGGGAAGGGTCCCAAATAAGTAAAGAAACATAACTCGTATCAAAATACTATCCCATACCAAATACGGTGCTATTCGACTGCCCAAGCAACCAAAAGTCACATATTTACTTGAATGCAGGCATTGAAAGTTACATATTGGCTAACAAAGAGAATCAACTGCCCAATTCCCTTCAGTGAATTTGATGTTCTTATTAATGAACTTGAAAGTTTCAAAAGTTATCAATATGTACGTTATATGTGACTTGTTTTGCCAAATTCACATGAGTGAACTAAATGTACTCATTAACGAACTTGAAAGTTGCAAAAGTAATTTATTCGTACGTCATACGGGACTTAAGTCACATAAAGGGCACAAAAGTGCTCAAAACGGGATTTGGTAAGTCACAAAAAGTGCATTAATGTGCTTTCAAAATCAATTCACCACTTCGAGTTTTAGTTTCAGCTAGAACAACATCTAGGCGTGGTCTTGTGGTAGTGTGTTCGATTCTCACCACGAAGGTCGGGGTTCGATCCCTAAGCCGGGAAAGTTTTTTTTAATAAGTAATTTGGTACAGAACATAGTAAATAATCAAGCGAAGGTTATATGAACAGAAGCCGAGGATGTAGTTAGAGAGTTTTTTGCTCATTTTGCGAATTTTTGGAAGCTGTATTAAAAGGCCGCTGGAAGCTGAATAGAAGATCAATAAAACTTGTTTTGGAACTTGAAGACATCAATAAGAACTTAAATTTTGAGCTGCAAAGAACGTACTTCATATCAATGATGGGGCTAAGTAAGCGTTTTTGTACCTGTTTTAGGGGACTTTTGGTTACTTAGGTGATTAACTCTCGACATTTAAAAAATACTGTGGTGACTCCCTCTTCTCTTCGTATGTGTTTGCTGGGATCAGGGGGCTTTTTTGAGTCTTTTTCTGTATCCAAATATCCTCCAATGCCAAATTTAGTTTCATTTGACGATTATTTCACCAACTCTGCTAAAATTGTATGGTCCTCTAATGAAAGGTGGGAAGAACTTCAAACCATCTTGGGAACATTTCGTTAACATAAAATTGGATTATCCTTGCTTGATCTGTTATCGAGTATTGCAAAAATTGGAATGAACCCCCTCTTCCTATCCTCCCAATGCAAATTGGGAGGAGTTTCAAACAATCAGAGAATCTTTTCTCATATCAAAATCTCCCCCCTAGCCAGTTTGGTTCCATTTGCTCGAATAGTTATCGGATATTACATTAAAATTGTAAGGAAACCTCTCTCCCCCTTTCAATCTCTCGACTGGAACAAGGGAGGGGTCTCAAATAATCATTGAAACATTTCTCGTATCCAAAAACCTTCACATGCCAAATCTGGAGCCATCTGATTGACTAATTCTGGAGTTTTGTTAAAAGTTGTAAAAGAGCCCCGCTCCCTCCTTTCTATTTCCCCTCTGGAAAAAAGGGGTACCAAACATTCATAGAAATATTTCTTGTAGCCAAAACCCTTCCCATGCCAAATTTGGTACCATTTGCTTGAATGGTTCTCAAGTTTCGCAAATATTTCGATTTTGCTGTGGAGACCCTTCTCCCTTTTCAGCAAAAGGGAGGAGTCTCAAACTGTAATAAGAACAGTCCTTAGTCCCGAATATCCAATTTTCAATAAGCTAAGACTCATTTAGATTGCCAGATTGCCCAGATTTTGTCCAAAGGTTTTCACTTCATTTGCAAAATCAAAGACAAATTCAAATTGTGTAATCAGAATTGTGTATTTTGCGTCCCAAACATTTTTTTGAGCAAATATTATCCAAATGAACTGGCTGATGTGTTTCAAACAAAAATAAAATTAATTTTTCGAGTTTTCAAATATATCGAGTTTTCAAAAGTTGAAAATTAATTTGATTTAAATCCCAAATTTGTGCTTTTACTTTTATTCCTATATTTGTGATACATTATCACCAAAGTTTTTCTTTTAAATGAAGCTTTCATTTATTTTTTAAAGCTTAAAAAAAATTGGAATCTTACTATATAAGGATTTTAAATTAATAACAAATAATATTTAAGAACGAATAATGTGATACTCTTTTAAGTTTAACTTTTTTTACTATTCATTATGTATGCATTTTTATTTTCAAGCCAAAAATTTATAGGCTAGTTTAAGGTTGCCAGATTTTTTTCAGCACGGTCGGTCTGAGCCGGACAAATCCGGGCAATTTTATACAAAAACCTGTAAAATCCGGGCATTTGGTTTTAAAATTGATGACCAATAATCAAGAAAAAAATTAAAATACAAAAAGTTCCATCACAACTCCAGATTTTAGCCTACCCTGATTAAAATACATGGGTATTGGGTGAAAAAGATAAACTTTTAGAAAAGGTCGAAATTCGCTATCTGAAGTCATCTTTAAATCCAAGATGGCTGCTTCCAATGAACTTTAAAATGCTGTTAATCACTGAAAATATCATGAAAGCTGCACAGTATGGGTATTGGGTAGAACGGCCAAACTAGAAGAAGTTGAATTACAATTTTTGATGCCATCTTGAAATCCAAGATTATGGCTTCCGCTTCAGATTAAAATGCTGTTAACCACTGAAAATCCCTTGAAACCCCTACAATATTGGTAGTGGTAAAAGGGCTAAACTAGAAAAACTTGAATTTCACTTCTGACGCCATCATGCAATTCAAGATGGCGGCTCCCGATTAACTTTAAAATGCTGTAAACGACTAAAAACCACATGGAACCCCCAAAATATGGGTATTGGATATTGGGGGCTGAACAAGAAGAAGTCAAATTTCGCTATCTGACGCCACCCAATATGGTGACTTTAGCCGATCTTCAAAATGTTTTTTATGATCGAAAATCTAATTTCATGCGATTTTCAAGATAAACGAGTTCCTTTTCAGCCTTGATCTAATTCGGTTGTTTTCTTTTCTCTACTCGACTGCTGTAAAATCTAGAAAACCCAAGTATTTTTACTCTAACTTGACAATATATCTTCGTGATAGAAGCAAGGAAAAAATAGCTAAATGACAACTATAAAAGTCAGATAACAAACCATACCCGAAGGCCTCCAGCATCAACCCAAAAGAAGTCCAACAACAGAAGCAACATTCCAGTTTGAAAAAGAAGTCCAACAACAGAAGCAACATTCCAGTTTGAAAAAGAAGTCCAACAACAGAAGCAACATTCCAGCTTAAATTCAAAACGAAGCCACCAGAAGCCGACTCTATCAACACCAGCTTGTAACCGGTTGGTTACAAATCGTTTGATTTTTGTTTTAATTTTGTAGTTTTGTTTGTTTAGATCTAGAAAATTCATGTTCCTTGTCCAGTCTCACAACAAGATAGCACCACAGTAGGCTACATTTTGCTGCTGGCTGCTGTCAACTAACAGAGGAGGAAAGGAGGATCAAAAGGAAAATGGAATGAAAAAAGTCGAAAAGGAAGCTTGCTTCCATATTTCGAGCTCTCTTCTGTACCAGGCGTCCGTGAGTAAAGTCCGTGTTGTGTTTAGTGTTCGTGAAATTCCACGGAATTCGCCCGGAAACACCGGTTGGCTTCCTCACGGCTCGGCCCGCAGATCCCTTGTGGTCTCGCGCCTAACCGTAAAAGACCATCATCATCGTCCTCGGGTTCTGAGGAACCCTAACTTCCAAGGAGGACTTCCCTTCTCGGCCTGTCCGGATACGGGGCACTCTCGTGGGCAGGCCGATTAAACGCCAAAGAAGGAAGACGCCTGCATTAACTGAGTCCAGCAACGCCCGCTGGCGCCGACAGTTTCGGCACTCCGTCGATCCGCCTATATATCGACGGCCCTCCTGCTTCCGGAACTGGATTTCCGGAACTACGACGTCGCGACGCAAGACCACTAGCAGCACAACCACGGTTAGTGAGAATTTACACGCCACAAATTACACCGAACATTGTTTTATACACACAGACAACACGCCACATAAAAACATCAATAAAAACCACAATTAACATGAAATTTCCAGATTTGTGTATTTTATCCGTAAAGTCCTTGGTTACCCAGTAGCCAGCCGGCCCTGAGGTTCCGTACTCTTAGAGTACCTTGCCTTGGCTGGTCTAGCCGCTGCTCATCTATCAGTAACAAGCTGAACAAACCATTGCAAATGTGCAAACGGATTCTTCACCGAAGAAAAGGAATGATCCAAAACACACTAGCTGTCCTTCCGCTGATCCAGAAATGGATGTTAATAGTGATCAGAGCAATATCAGAAAACCCCCCATCATCACTTATGTGAATCAGTGTTAATCAACCACTGATTCCCATCATAGGAAGCCCAAACCTAACACTTTCCCGTTCTCCAATCCAAATAAACCCAAATTTAGATTTTAAAAATAGAATTGCTTTATTGACCATCGGCAAACAAAAACTTTGTATAAAGTGATATGCCTAATAAATTAAGTGTAAAATAATAAAAAAAATCCAGATAAGCGGATGCCACTCTCTTTGATTTCAAGACGGCGTCAGAAAGCGAAATTCGACTTCTACTCGTTTAGCCTTTTCACCCAATATCTGTACAGTGGGAGTTCCATCGATTTTCAGTGATTAACAGCACTTTTAAGTGCAGCGGAAGCCACCATATTGGATTTTAAAACGGCTTCAGATTCCAAAATTTGACTTCTTCTAGTTAAGCTCTTTCAACTTCTACCCATCAAGCGATTATCAATTATATACATGTTTTAAAAGAAAACCCGAAGTCGCCATCTTGGATTTCAAGATAGCGTCAGAATACCAAATTCGACTTCTTTTTGTATTGCTATTTCACCCAATACTCATATTGTGGGGCTTTTATTTGATTTTCAGTGATTTACAGCATTTTGAACTTATGCGGAAGTCGCCAATTCGACTTCGTCTTGTTTAGCCTATTTAGTTATTATCAGTAATTTAAAGGTTTGAAAAAAAAAGTTTTCAATATGGTGTCGAAATTCGACTTGTACTCGTTGAGCCCTTTCAAGTAATATCCATATTCCGGGGGTAATATCCATTTACAGCATTTTCAAGTTTAGCGGATGAAACCATCTTGGATTTCAAGATAGCGTCGGACAGTGTAATTCAACTTCTACTCGTTTAGCCCTTTCATCTAATACCCATATTGTGGATGTTATATAAGATTTTTAGTAATTTACAGCTTTGAAAAGAAAAGTGGAAGCCGCTAGCTTTGATTAATGATGGCGTCAAGCGAAATTTTTTTTTCTCGTTATACCTTTCACTAAATACTCATATTGTAGAGATATTCATACCAATTTCGGTGATTTGAAGTATTTCAAAGAATTCTATTTTTTTTATTTTATTTTTCTGAAAAATACCACTCATGACTTATCTAAAATGTGTAAAAATGGGAGTTCCAATTACAAATTTGTGCAATCTTTCCTTTTTTAACATCTTGATCGAAAACTGTCACCTTATTTTATTAGGGTTTACAGTCTGCGTGTCTTTATAAAACATGCCAAAAAGCTTAAAAAAAATTTTAAATCTTAATTTGGGTTTAGGTTTTATTTGAGTTGTAATAGAGCATTCAGAACTCTTTCTAAGCCATTTAAACAGTATATTAAGTAAAAACTTTATCAGCATTTTCAGAACTAATTGAAAAGAAATGGTTGAATCAAGAGTCTAAGAATTTTTCATGACCATAATAAAACAGGTAGAAAACTAGCTGCATACAATTAGCCATAATAGATCCATAATAAAACTTTGAAATGCTAGTTGACTTTATCTGTGTTACTTGCGATCTATCCCGGGATGTATTGGAATGGCAGAAGAATATTATTGATGTTTTTGATAAAAGTATTCCACCAAACTGCCCACAGTTTCGTCCCATCAAAAGATATTGGGCAAGAGCCAAGAGTCAATTGAAAAAAGGAGGCAAAGTACTCAAAACATGATCTGATATTGCAAAATTGTGGAAAAGTTATTGATTCGGTTTATTATAATAAAGTGCAAAAATTAATTCGACCAAAAATTAAAAAAAAAATTATTTTATTTTTTCCCTAAAATTTTAACAAAAAGCTGGCCTGAGTGGTTGGGTTGAATCTACATCTGTTCTACTCTGAAACCATTAACATATTTGAACAACAACCCAGGCGCAAATGTTTTTATATTTGTATACACGAACAAAAAGGTTGTGTAAAATTACATGCAAAAATTGGTACCAAAATTTCTAAACAAACTTACTTCTTTGTACGAAAAGGCCTAATAATGAAGGATAGTTTATTCATTCTTTCAGATTCTAACCTCCCGTATGTTATACTTGAAATCACCCAAATTAGCAGCACTCGGTCCTAACCCTCAAGAGAAAAGCGTGCGCATATCACGATTTCGCGATTACGGAAAGCCATAATCATCATCGGACGGAACAACAGGCAGCAGCGGCCTAAATTAGCAGGGATGGCTTCGTTCTCGAACTCAATGGAATCAATGAAATCGTTCGCGAGTGCATTCATTGAACCATAAAGTTACTTATACAGCGAACAAACCGCAGAATCGTGTTGTGGTTTACAGAAGCTTAACCATTAATGGGGCAGCGAGCTTCCAGACGGTCGGTGCTTTATTGCTACTGGCCATTTTTTTTTTAAGTTATGATTTCTGGATCCATAATAACACAGCGTTCAGTTCTGTAGCTTAGAACGAGTTCATTGGTTCTTTTGTTGCCATCGGGAAACGCAATACGCTGCACTTGCGATGATTTGCTCGTTTTCGTTGAATGCAAATTTGGAGTTTTCCAATGTATAATTAGTGTATGTACGATACTGTACGGTTAAGGATAATGCTATATTATGGATTATCTCTTTTCATTCAGTTTGCAGAAGGATAAGGGTTGTTATTCATGCTTTTCAAAGTTCTTTCAAAATTTTTCAGCAATTCAAGATAAGGATTTTTAAAAATTTGTTTGTTTGATTTTTTGTTAATATTTCAAAGAGTTGAAAATTCAGATCAAATACGAATTGAATTATTTTTATTAAGCTAAGTTCATTCTAAATTATTACCCTGCTCCAGGATGTGAGGAACAGAACCGGACCCATCAAATCGGACATGCCCATGGCCATACTAGGGCAAGAAGAGTCACGCACTGGACAATCCAGCGAATGAAGCATGCGGAATTGTTCGGTATTTCTTGAAAAGAGACCAGCGATTTTTGGTATTAAGTAAAGGGTCAGATACTTCCCATCTCTGATAGAAGACAATCTTAAGTCGCACCTCGGTGCCAGATGAGATGATGAACTTTTTTCAACCAGGTTGTTCTGGATTTCGTTTTTCTCGCGAGCGTTTTCGTAGATGGTATTTTAATTATAATTGTAATATAATTTAAAACGAACAACTCGAAAACGCCGCAAGGCTGCCGCTGTTTGGAGTTTTGTCTGTTGCTGTGTGGTAGTTGTCCATTCATGTTTGGCGTAATTTTGGGCCGAAACCGTAGATTAACCCATAAGTCTGCCTGGCACCCGTTCATTGAGGAGTTTGGCGTATTTTTCTCTCTCCCCTCTTGGATCGTTCATGTGTTCATTTGAGCCCCGAGGGATCAACGCGAAGACCCGGCTGGCTGACTGTGCCTGATTATAACGCTCCAGCAAAATTTGTACCTACCATTAAAATCGCAACAAATCCACACGCAGTCTTTGCTGAGGTTTTGGTGAGTCGTCGAGAATTGAAGTTGTTATAATGATATAAAAATGAATGGTGAGGGGTATACATTTATTTTTCGGGGCACGAAAAATCATTAGCGAAAAACATTGTTACGAGTTTGCACGATTGATGGCCGATCGCGTTTTAAATCGGGGTTTATTTGGAGCAAATTTTTGCTAATTTTCCTCCACCAAATGTGTCGCGTAACTACAGCTCACGAAACTTCCGCTAGGGCACGAAAGCCTAGAAAGGTCGTGGATCATGAGATCTTAAGTGAAGAATGACATGTTGACAAAAAATAAATGACAGTTTTCAGGTTCAACTGATACGTTTCTATAGTTATAAAATGAACATAAAATAGCAAAACTAGACTGCTTCAGAAATGCTTCATAATTTTTTTTACTTGCTGATCCCTGACTGACTTTTTTTCATATTTAATCTTAAATACGTCAAAATGAGTTTAGAATATTGACTCCGATGCATTTTTTCGACAATATTGGGTAAAACATTCAACAGTGTTTAAAGTCGCCACTTGTCCTTCAACTTGATCTTCCAATTAAGAACTTGATTGATTTTTTTAATAAAATTTATGGGAAAGTGTTTTCTTCTCGATCGGTTGTAAAATCACCATAAAGGGCTAACACAAAATTATGGCGTCACCAAAAATGTCATACCAATTTTCTAATAATGTTTAGAATCAAACCAAAATTTCAGGGTAGTTTTATACATACATTTACTTCAAAAATTAAAAGAAAAAAAGGGCGATGGAGCCTTAAGTGCAAAGTTGAACGCATTTTCGCTCGATGCCCTCCATCAAAGTCTTTACAGTGTCATCCGGTACTAGTTTTTCAGTCTTTTTTTCATTTTCTTAACATGTTCTTCTCGTCTTTGAATGTTTTCATGCTCTTCCGAAGTTCCCTCTATATTCTTGCCCAGAACGGTTACTCCGGCCACAGTTCCGGACCGTTTGACAGGTTCATGTCCTTAAGAACAAAATGGACAGAGTGGGCCTCATACCTCTCCAGCACAATTTTAGAATAGTGACATGATGCCAAATCTGGCCAAAATAGCGGAACTTCATCGTGCTGCTGCAAGAACGGAAAAAGGCGCTTCTCGGGGCACTCAGATTTGTAGATCTCGCCATTAACTGTGCCTTTTCTCACGAAAGGCTCACTCTTCAGTTCGCAAGAGCAGATGGCCTACCAAACGAGATATTTGGAGGCGAACTCCGACATTTTCTTCTTCTTAAATTTGTCGTCCACATCGCGAGCAAGTATACTCTTGCCGGTCAAAAAACTTCAACCCCGGAATTTGCTTAAAATCGGCTTTTATATACGTTTCGTCGTCCATCACACAGCAGCCATATTTTGTCAGCATCTTCTCGTGGAGCTTCCGTGCCCGAGTTTTAGCCGTCGATTGTTGCCGCTCATCGCAATTTGGGAGTTCTCTACTTTGTATGTATGTAGTCCAACTCTCTTCTTTGCATTCTGGACGTAGCTCTGCGACATGCCGATCTTTTCAGACAAATCACGGATTGAGACGTTTGAATTTGCTTTAATCATCCGCTTCACCTTTCCCACTGTCTTTTTGTTCTCCGGTCCCGGTTTTCTTCCAGCTCCTTTGCTGTGGTTCAACGTCAACTGCTCCTGGAACCGCTTCAAGACTCTGGAGACGGTTGAATGGTGAATGTTCAATATTTTTCCCAACTGCCGGTGCGACAGGTCAGAAAATTCCAGGTGTTTGGAAAGAAATTGTTTTCTCGACTTGCGTTTGTTCCCTTTCATTTTCGTTGAATCAAAAACACGACTTCGAGTTTGACAGCATGTAAACTAGAGATGTACCGAATAGTGGTATTCGGCGAACGGCCGAATACCGAATAATGACCTTTTCAACTATTCGGCCGAATATTTGGTCAAATTATCTATTGAGTTTTTAATGAAAAAAACAAAATTACCGATTATTTCAATGCTTTCTGTTTCCTCCATATGAACGCCCCTCATGATTATAGTCGATTATATTCAAACAAATGATATAGCGGATGATGTATTACAAGATATTTTTTAAGTAGGGGTCTTCCTCATTTCAAATGTCACCAATGACTGAACAGACATCAGATGAAAAGTCGCTTCTAGGGCGTTTATCCCCAAAAAGATCGAATTCCTGTGAAATCTGGGACAAAACATGTCGAAACAAGTGCCAAGCAATTTGAATTTGCTTCTTTGATATTGAATTAGATGAAGAGGTCGAATTTGAGCAAGATATCTTTAAAATATTTGTTAAAAAAAGGACGATTTTTAAACTTAAGTATACCGTACTATCAACCACACGTATCCACACGGTCAGGCATTCAGGACGGTTTTTGAAAAAAAATATTAAAAAAGGGCAAAATTTATGTTTACTTTTAAATTTTTGAAAAATTGTTATTGAATACAAAATCCAAAAGTTAAAAAAAATGAGTTTTTTAGATGATTTACTAAATAATCTGACACAATTCGGGAAAATTTAAACAACATCAGGGCATCCCGGCCAAATTTGACTTATCTGGAATCTTTGCTGGATTTATGGACAAGCGTGAATATATCCAGAAAATCTGGAATAAACTGTAATAAAATTATAAATCGATACTTCTCAGCATTCTCCTGTACGATCTGCAGTGAAAGATACGCGGATACACTTTAGATGTAGAGCAAATACAGCATAACTATTGAATATTTTATTAAATATCCAAAATCATTTGAAAAATTTTACAAGTCTGTAGTAGATATTCGGCCTATTCGGCCGAATACTTAGCTCAACTATTCGGTTTTTTGGCGGTATTCGGCGCCGAATATTCGGCCGACCGAATATTCGGTACATCTCTAATGTAAACAATACACATCAATGAGAAAGTGTGCAAAATTTGGTTGATTTTTACCCAATGGTAAAAAGTTATGGCCTTTTAAATATGTCGCAATAATTTCGTGTTCGCTCTTTTAGTGAATTTATCAGACATTAGATAGGCTGGTATGAATCATATCCTATTTTTTGGTGAAACGATCATGTTTTCTACTTCAGAAATTTTCCATAGAGAATTTCAAACATCACACGAGTCATGATAATATTTGAAAAAGATTAAAGGAAGAAAACCGGCTTTGGTTCTCTTGAGAAAACAAAATCTTTGAAATGCATAAAAAATCATTAAAATGTGTTTTTTTTAAATTGAAATAAAAAAGTTCAACCGTTAGGATAGAAGCTACAAACCGCCGCTTTCATTTAAAAGGAAAAATTTTGATATTTCCTTATTACATTTTATTTGGTTGATAAATGCTTTTCACATGTGGCCGATTCCAGCCATTTGCATAAGCTGGGATGCCAAACGTTTTTTATTGGTTTTTTCGTTGGTTATAATCTGTTTTTTTTTTGTTAATTTTTAAATGCTATAAATCTGTTTTCAAACCCAATAATTGGTTTGGAAGATTTAGAAACTTTTTTCTTGATTTATATTAGAGGGTTACGCGGTCAAAATTCAAAGTTTGCTCAAGGGAAAACGCGTGTAAATCGGTGAAATCGTTTATTTAAAAAATCAAATTAAATTTCTTTTTTAAGTTTAATTAGTATAAAATTCAGGAAAAAATATTCAGTTAGGCTTCCGCTTTTTCAAATCCGAATTGCCGGGCCTTACGCTTAACCCCTGCCATCAGATTTTGTACAGCCACCTTGTCCACCTTCTTCGCCGCAGAAAGCCAGTTTGCCTTGAACTGCTGCTCGTCCTTAGCAGTTTTTTGGTCTTCTTTAGGTTCCGCTTGACAATAGACCAGTATTTCTCAATTGGGCGGAGCTCTGGCGTGTTGGGAGGGTTCTTGTCCTTGGGAACAACCAGCACGTTGTTGGCGGCGTACCACTCCATGGCCTTTTTACCGTAATGGCAAAATGCCAAATCCGGTCAAAACAGTACGGAACAACCGTGTTTCTTCAGGAAAGACAGCAGACGTTTATTCAAACACTCTTTCACGTAAATTTCTTGGTTGACAGTCCCGGAAGCTATGAAAATGCTGCTTTTCAAGCCACAGATACAGATGGCTTGCCAAACCAGATATTTCTTCGCGAACTTTGACAGTTTCATGTGCTTGAAAATATCTGCTACCTTTCCCCTTCCTTTTGCCGTACAAAGTTCCTGTTCCGGAAGCTGCTTGTAGTCGGCTTTGTCGTAGGTTTCGTCGTCCATTACCACGCAGTCAAACTTCGTCAGCATCGTCGTGTACAGCCTCCGGGATCTCGCTTTGGCCGTCGTATTTTGTTTATCATCGCGATTTGGAGTCACTACCTTCTTGTAAGTCGATAGTCCGGCTCGTTTTTCGGCTCGATGCACGGTTGTAGACGATACACCTAGCTTTTTGGCGGCATCTCGGAGAGAGAGGTTAGGGTTTCGCTTGAAACTACCGGCAACTCTCTTTGTCGTCTCAACGGCTTCCGGTTTTTCGATTTCCCCCGATCCAGACTTCCTGGCAGTCGATAAACGTTCCCCAAACACTTTAATTAAATTCGTAACGGTTGATTTGGCAACTTTTAGCGATTTTGCCAGCTTTGCGAGCAAAATTTTTATACGCTGCTCTTCTTCCTTGGACGGCATTTTGACAACTGAAGTGTGAATTCCAAAATCAAAGTAGGAGCAACATTCTACACACACACACCTTCAAAGTGAGGGGTGTTCAGGTTTTTTTTTAAATGCAAAATTGAAAGAAATACGTCAAGTTGATATTGACCAAATTTTGACCGTATCACCCTTTATTATCGGATTTAACCCAGTGAAACACGCGCTCGAGTTGTTTACTCTAGTTACTTATTTATTCTGTTTCTCTCTTTCTTACAGTGCACAGTGTGCCCAGATATATTTTCCAAACACAACAAATATCATGTTTTACCGGATAAAATAAAATCGTAATAAAAATGATCGTAAACACGTTGGTATTGAGTGATTTTCTGTCATTCATTTACGACACGCGTTGCCCAAAAAAGTTGAATCGGATAACAGTTTACATTAACATTACCAGATGTCATTAACGATTGGAGCTATCTAAAAGTAAAATGATTTACGAATCATGGACGGTCCTTCAATTGACACTCTAGCCGGTCTCTTCTTTTCTTTCTTCGACCGGTACATAAAAAGAAAATCACTCTGATAGTGCTATAGCAAGGATCATATCAACTGATGAGTAGGCATCGTGGTAAGATATCGACCAACCAAGATTGTAGACAAGTTTTGATTACTTCCATTTCTAAACAAATTAATCTAATAGTGAAGTATACAACTTCATTAATTCTATGGTGTTCATCTTCAGAACTCAAAATTCATTAGAAACTTTTTTTTTCAAGTTCTTCAAGAACGAACTAACGCTGTTATCATAATCAAATTTATCCCACGCGATAAAATGTGCTGCCTAATTTTGCGGTTATTCGTTATTTTCGGCACAAAGTTTGAATTTGCATTCTGCGGTGATTTACCCAATTTCGATTGCGCTGGGTATAAAAGATGCGTAGAGGTTCACACTTTTTATTCAGTTTCTTGTGGAATCTGTACCAGAATGTCGCTTTTATTTTTGGTTTTGACGACGGTTCTGGGAACGGTTCCTTGTCATGGATCTTTGAACGATTCTCAACCCGTTGTTATCAATAATGGATTGAGGAACGAACCCGTTCAAGCTGGATTGGATATCATCAATTTTAGGTATGTAATGGAAGTGGATAGTTTACTGGATAAGTAATTTTGGATTTTTTTTCTTTAGAATCAAGCAAGAGTTTATGCGTTCCATGGAGTATCAACAGAGGCTGGAAGCTGAGATCCAGGATCTACGTAGAACATTTTTGCGATCAGAGACGTTGGTTTCTGAGCAGACAAATGAAATGGGAGGAATACGCAAAGATTTGACTGATATTAGAAGAGATGTCACCATGCTGCTGAACGATACAAGGTATGTAATAATTTTAAATTATGCTTACTACATAGTTAACAAATTCGTGCTATTTCAGGAGTATCAGAAAAAAGCAAAATATTCAACCGACTACGCAAATTTTGAAAGATTTCATTCTTCAACTTTTTGCGGAACGTCCACTATTAGATAGTGAAGAATATCCTAAAACTTGTTCTGACGTCGGAGAAAACCGGGGAACGTATCGTATCAAACCTCAATCGAAGCCATTTGATGTTTATTGTGAAACGGAAGGCTGGACGGTGATTCAACGACGATTCAATGGATCCGTGGATTTCTATCGTCGCTGGAAGGACTACGAGAACGGATTCGGCGATTCGAATGGCGAAATGTGGCTTGGGTTGGACAAAATTTACCAACTTGTCAGCTTGAAGCCTCACGAGCTGCACATTAGGCTGATGGATTTCGAAGGGAAGGAAGTTGTTGCTCAGTACGATAATTTCGAAGTGAGTGGTCCGGAGGATAAATACCGACTGATAAATCTTGGGAAATACCAAGGCGACGCGGGGGACTCGCTTGAATTCAGTAAAGATATGAGTTTCACAACGCTGGACCAGGATAACGACGGGTGGGTCCAAAACTGTGCGGTTAAATATCATGGCGGCTGGTGGTTCAAAGATTGTCATCATGGGTAAAAATTGTTTGAAGGTGAGTAATTGATGGTGTTCTAAAGAATTTTTTTCTTCCATTTCGCAGGAATCTTAACGGAGAGTACCTTTTAAAGGGAAATGGCTGGAGGGGCGTTTACTGGCATGCGTTTAGAGGGGTGGACTATTCTTTGAAAGAGTCTGAAATTATGATACGTGCTAAAAACTGATAGAAACTATTAAAACCACTCTAAGTTAAGATAAATCGTAGTACGTTACAAACAAACAACCTCTTGTAACCTAAATTCCTGAACGATAGATAGATACCTACATAGAATATGAAAAATTTATGATTAAGTCCCACGAGGCTCTCGCTTGCGCATTTTTACAAATGATTTGGAAATATGACCAGTTAACAATATGCAAAGTAGACTGAGTCTACTAGAGTTAAAACTTCCGTTGACTTTCTTGGTTATACTAGCACTAATCACATTAGTTTTCATTTCTAGCGTAACATTTAAAAAGGGCGAAACTGCCAAATGTAAACAAATCGAGTTAACGGTCATTCCGCATGCACGCGGTTGCACTTTACCTTTTTAACGCTGAAATTACTGAAATTACTGAAAACTTTCAAAAAATTGATAAAAATTCAATTGGGTGAAACTTCCTGTTGATGCATTTTCGTTGGAACGTGAAGTTACGCCTATTCAAAATGGAGTGAATTTTTCTATTCGTGTAGGGCCAATAGGCGTAACTGAGTTGACCGTGTGTGACAAAACGGCCTAATTAGTTTTTGCGTGTAGGGCGAATGGGCGAAACTTCAAAACCAAAACAAAAACGGCCGATCAATTGGGCGAAACTTGCAAGCGTAACTGGCAAAATTTAAAAAAAGCGTAACTGGAATCGAAAACAATAAAAGGGCGAAACTCGAAAATCTCTGAAATTAAGCGAAAAAAGTTAAAGTTCTTGAAAGGGAATGTAATGCACATTTTTTAATATTGTTGAACAAAAAGTGGTCGATTTTTTAAATAGGATTTGAATAGGTGTTCCGAATTTTCAAACGCGTTTTTCTCGTTTCGAGCAAACTGCTAGTTTCGCCTTTTTGAAATGTTACGCTAGATTTCACAGTTTATAAGTGTCGGACAAAAAGAATTCTAAGAGTTTGTTTACTACCCTGGAGTCCTTGCATATTTGAAGGCGCAATTTTCTTATTTTTAGAAAATGCACTGTTTTGAGTTCTTTTTATCACGAAATTAGGCCGGAACAAACTTAAAATCCTTCTTTTGTCACTCGGCGTTGGATCATCACGAAAGGTGTGGGGGGACAATAAAAAATAATGCGAAAACATTATTACAAAAATTGTAATAAATTGTACGAAAGCTTGCATGCAACAGAATTGCATACAGTATCATTGCACAAAAACTATAAACCAATTAATTTTTTATCGAAAAATTCAATCTAATCAAGAATACAAAAAGTGAAATAACTTCTATTTCCCAAAATATGTTTTTTGGTCTTGTAATCTTTGGAATATTTGACTTTTTTTTTTAAAATTTACATAAAATACTTCAAATTTTTGTTTATTCTCTTCTTCGGGGTTTTTTTGGAAATTCCAAAGGAGGGGAGAGTGACAAAGGAAGAAATTGATATTTGTTCCAGCCTTATTGGAAAGGTATTGATAATTTCGTGCTAAGCAATGATCAACATCATTTCAGAAGAAAATAATATCTTTTTATCTTTTCTATCATAACATACATTTTGGAAAACTTTTTCTTTAAAAAAAAATTCGAGTTTACTATTGCTTTGAAAATATGGTATTGAGAAGTTCATATCATATTCTAACGATTGCCATATTGAAATAAATATTTTTATTATAACTTTTTCGAGTGGGAATCATTTGACATAGTGATAAAGAAGATCTTCAAGTAACTTTTTGTTAAAATTTTTAAACAAATAATAATAACTCAAAACAAAAATTGAACTTTTTTTGAGATGATAGGTTTGTTGTTTTGTTCTATTTGGCAAATTTTCCTAGAACATTTGATCTACACACAACGAAAAAAATCTGTAAAATCACATCACATGTGATGTAAATAAAAAGAAGCATCATATATGACGGAATTTTCAGTGCTAGTTGGAAATTACACGCCAGTGAAATTTTGCAACGTGTAAAATAGAAAAGATGTAAAATTTTGCAACGTGTAAAATAAAAATGATGTAAATTATAATCTCACTGAATATTGGAAGAGAAACTTTCCAATTGGAATTTATTTTGTTTTATTTTTGTTTATATGATTCAATAATAAAATTTTCTCATCTCTTCATAAAAATTAAACCTTTTTATAACTAATTTAATTTATTTTATTTAGCGACAAAAATTTGTTAAGCATTAGCACGCAATTTTTTTTTATTAGGATTCACTTCACCCTTTCATTTTCTTCCCCGGATCCTAAGTTCAGTAACGTGGAGCCGCTTACGGAACCGCATCCCTGCTTCACGAAGATCTCCGGGAACCTCACTCGCGGGAAAACTGCTTAAAACAAATACTTTGGTGCACAACTTGACTTGACACTTTGTTTACTTTTTTCTATAGTCCTGTTCATGACAGTTTATAATTTTACATGACATTATCATGTACAGGATATGTAATATTGATTAAACACTAATTCAATGTCGTTATCACATTCCATGACGTGTAATTTTAATAAACTTCTTATTCAGTGTTGTTAAGAATTGTGTGCGACCAAAAACATTTGTAAAATTACATCACATATGATGTAACGAAAAAGAAGTAACACATATTATGGAATTTTCAGAGCGAGTTGAATATCACACGTCTATGAATTTCAAAAGACGTGTAAAATTTGAAAGACATGTAAATATTTAAGACATGTAATATTTAATTCGCACTGAAAATTCCGTCATATGTGATGCTTCTTTTTATTTACATCATATGTGATGTAAATTTACATCAAATAATCGCGTTCCGTGTCAAGTAAAATTCGTGTCATTCGAATTCAGTGCTATTATAGCTTCAACTTTTTTCAATCTATAAATTTACATCAATAAATTGCGTTCAACGTCATGTAATATTAAAGGTTTTTCAATTTCAGTGTTGTTAAGGATTCAAATTTTTTTTCTGTGTATGTAAGACATTTCCGATTCAAGACATAGTTGTGGAATCAGGTATCCTCATTATTCCTTTCTTCAAAATTCTTCAAAAATCATGGTCGAAAATATCCCAAAATCGACTTCGTTAGCACACAGGCTTAAAGCCGTAAGAAGGTCTGACACCAGGGGCTTAAATTGAGAGTAGCTACTTAAGGAACTGAATTTTATCTTTCAACCTGTTAAGCAAGTAGGTAAACTAAAAAGTTATAAAAAACAAATATTCTAACTCGTCCTGCAAGTTGCACAACTTTGCCATGTGTTCTATCTGTGCCAGTTGAAGAAATGTAAACAATAACAGAGAGCCGCAAGTGAGAGAGAACGTCAATTTGCTATTGTTTTTGATTCGACGAAGAGTGATTTCGTAGTGTTCACTTGAAGTGTTACCAGTTGAACAGAAAGGTAATCATTAGGGAAGTGATGCCAATATTACGGATGGACCCAAATGCCCCAAATGACCCGAGGCTTCAATTAATCCTAGGCCTAGTACAAGATCTCTTGCCAAGTTTGGGCCAGATCGTATCACGGGAAGGTTCGCTCAACGGGCCTGAAGTTTGCAGGGGATTTTGAGACATTTTGTTCGGGATAAACATTAAAAACCAGTTTTCCATAAATAGCTTTGGTCCCCTTTGGCTGATTTCTTTTGAAAACGGATTTTCTTAAAGCCTAAATTATGACAAGTATTTCATCCGACGATTGCTTTTGGATGCGAATTAAGATAAGGAAGTTATAAGGCTTCAAAAATAGGATAACTTTTTCAAGGGTGGCAAAGCTATTTATGAAAAACTGGTTTTCATGTTTCTCCCGAACAAAATGTCTCAAAATCCCATACAAACTTCAGGCTCGTTGAGCGACCCCTTCCCGTGATCCGATCTGGCCCAAATTTGGCATGAGATCTTGTACTAGGCCTAGGATCAATTTGAGCCTGCAACGCAGATCATTCCACAGGTTTTAAATTTCCCGTACAAATTTGCGGCAGTCTACTGACAATTTTACATGACTTGACGAGAATAAATATGATTATAGTATCAGTTTCCGATACAAATAGTATCGCATTTTATTTGATATCACAACAGTTATAAATATCAACTACATTCGTGAGTTTCCGAAATCCCCTACCGGTCGTAATAGGTACTCTTTAGTTTTGTGTGTCTTTTTGAGAATATCTTTTTTATTCAACTCAATTACATTGCTGTTATTGAACAACGGGATTTTGAAGAAGAGTTTTAATTTTCAGGAACTTATCTCTTTCATCTAGCTGAGCATACCTTAGCTTAAAGGGTGATACGGTCAAAATTTGGTCAATATCAACCTGACGTATTTCTTTCAATTTTTCATTTAAAAAACCTGAACACCCCTCATTTTGAACGTGTGTGTGTGTGTGTAGAATGTTGCCTCCATTTTTATTTTGGAATTCACACTTCAGTTGTCAAAATGCCGTCCAAGAAAGAAGAGCAGTGTGTAACTTATGGCATATCGCCCGAGAGCATGTCGCTCTCACAACTATCGTTACACATCTCCCCTCTACACCAAAAACAGAACGAAAACAAGAAGCAATGTTCCGAAAATCGCTCAACTTTCACGAACCATGCTGTATAACGTTCAAAGATAAAGAATTATAGCAGTCAAATTTTAATTTCCCTTCCAAACTTAAACAAATTCTGCATGACAACTCTATCGATTGAAAGTTCCGATTGTGAGCTCAAAAACTACAGTCTATAAAGCTGGAGCTGTCATCTGACAAGGGTGTTGGTCTTCCCAATCCAACGAAATTCATAAAGTGAACCTTCAGAACACTCTTCATGTTGGCCCTTCCGATCCAACGATAATTCATAAAGTGAACCTTCAGAACACTCTTCATGTTGGTCCTCTCGATCCAACGGAATTCATAAAGTGAACCTTCAGAACACTCTTCACGTTGGCTTTTCCGATCCAACGATAATTCATAAAGTGAACTTTCAGAACACTCTTCATGTTGGTCCTCCCGATCCAACAATTACTATGTAGCAGACCTTCCGTCTCAACGATTATTAGATTTTGCTCCATTTCTTACACTGAAAACTTAAGCTTTAGATTGGAACTCCTGAGACAATAAATCTTCAGCCGGATATCTCATCACGACTGGAAATACCAAGTTTTGAACTGTCCACATCCCTGTTTCCCATAAATAACTTTAGATTTGTCAATATTACGTAAAGTGTGAAAATAAAAAAGAAAACTCTCTTTGCGTATTCAACCATCATTCATCGATGCATTCAACGCTACGATATTAAACGGCGTTATTAACAAAACATTCTTAAAATTTCTGAAATGCATTTGATTTGCTAGAAACCCCACCTCCAATCAATATTAATCTCAACACAGTGAATTTCTAAATGCTCAATGCAAATTTTTCATCCCGCTCCGATGAATTAGTTTTTTTTTCTGGATCCTTTTTTACTTCAAATCCATCTTCAAACATACACATAACTTACGCATAACGAGCTTGGCTTGTTATTGCAACAGCAATGTTGCTTCGACGACAGTAAGTTCAGACGCATTAGATGGAAATTGCTGAAAAGTTTGGGTTTAAGTATCTTATGTGTGCTAGTTATCAACGGCTCAAATTTCTTCCAAATCATAACACGCGAATAGTTTTTTTATTTCTCACTAGAAAACAATAGAAACCCCACCAAAACCCACTTAAAAAAATTGAACGCATTCTCTATTCGATGCATTTGCATTTGGTGGGCGTGGAAGAGGAATACAAAGTCAAAATTCAGTCCTTCTTCCACTTCCAACTGATTTTTCGCTGTTTAAATCAACAGTTTTAAAAAGGAATTTATAAACACTGACATTTCCCAAAAAAGAAAGGTCGAACCACAGGAGTTTTTTTGCAGCTGATCAGATTCCTTGCCACTTCCCGGTGAAAAGCAAACAAACGGTTATAAAAACAACGCGAAAAATTTATTCCACAATTTTTCTTCCTTATTCTAATACATTTACATTCTACATCATTTACTCACCGAATTAGTCCTTGGTCCTGGTACACTTTATTTTTCCTCGACACAAATACCATAACGATAATAAAAGGTCACTAATAATATTTACTTTAAAAAACTTAATTTTTCACTTCGTACCAACGGACCAATTTTTTTTTCAGCTTTAACACTTGACGAAAAACAAAAAAACGCGCGCCTCCCGTTCAGCCGAATTAGTTTTCTCCTGGCAGGATCGCCATTGTGTAACTTATGGCTCGCTCTGTGTCGACTGAACGGGAGACACGCACCCATCCTCACTCTAGATCGTTGGTAGACTGCCGTGGCGAGAAGACGGATCACGACACTACACGACAGCTTAGCCGTCGTATGTGTGTGTGTGCTTTTATACAGTACGATGGAGGGAGATAACCGACTTGGAAAGGCATATCGCCCGAGAGCCTGTCGCTCTCGCAACTATCGGCTACACACAGCGTTGCCAACCTTCCAGATTTTTCTGGAATCTTCCAGATTTTTATGTGTCATCCAGAAATACTGACCTCATGTTGTCTGGTCCAGACTTTTCATAGATTATCCAGATTTGTCCAGAAATTTCAATAAGCTCAACGTTTTAATATAAAAAAAATTCTGTTGATACCCAATAGCTCAACACTCAATTTACTGTGAATCAAAATACAGATGTTATTTTGACAACTGAATGGGTCAAAGCTTTCGGTTGTTTAACCTTTCGATCACGTAGACTCAGACATTGATTAATTATTTTCATGTAAAGAATATTGATCCCTAGACTACAAACAATATTTTTAGATCTGGCGCCCAAAAAAAAAAAAAAAGGTCGTCAACTATAAAATTAGCCATCCAGACTTTTCCAGAATTTTTGTTCAAAATCTTCCAGACATTTCTGAAAAACAGTTGGCATCCCTGGCTACACAAGCAGCGTATCAAAATTTTGCTCGCGCATCGCGAAAATCCGAGCTACTCGTACGCAAAGCTTGCAAAATCGCTAAAAGTTGCCAAATCAGCCGTTACAAATGTAATTAAAGTGTTTGGGGAACGTTTGTCGACAGCCAGGAAGTCTGGATCGGGGGGAAATCGAAAACCGGAAGTCACTGAGACGACAAAGAGACCCAGTTAACATGAAATCGTAATAGAAATGATAATCCAAATCGAATATTAAGACATTTTCAATTACCATCGTAAACACGTTGGTATTGAGTGATTTTCCATCATTCTCCTACGACAAGCTTTGCCTGAAAAAAGTTGAATCGGAAAGCAGCTTATTCCAAGGTGGGTATATATTCAGGAGGTGTTCCCGAATAACGAATTCCCGATTCAGCCATTTTGGCTATGTAGGCTATGCAACTATACGGAACTCATGAAGTTTGTTTACCAACAAACCCCAGAAAAGCTGAGCAAAAAATAAACAAACTCATTGAGAGCCCCGCTCACTCCTCGCCTACTTACTGTGAAAGTCGGAGAACCTAGTGTATCTAAGAAACTTTCAATTCGTAAATATGTCTCCAAAACGTTGAGAATATGCTAATTCAACATTTACGATTTGAGTAAACTGATTTACGATAAATGGGCGGTCCTTCAATTAACACTCTTTCCGGTCTCCTCTCATAACAAAAGAATCTCACTCATAGAGCTATAGCGTAGATAATATCAGTTGATGAGTTGGTATCGTGGTAAGATATCGGACAGCCAACTCGGAGGGATGGAGTTCAAATCTCGGTCGGGGATATTTTTTTTCGGTTTATTTTGTTTTTTTTTTTGTAGGAAAATCGAATCGTTGGAATCTTGTCATTGTAGATATATCGCCTCCAATTTTGTAGCTATATGCTATTTTGGTAAGTTTTCTACAATCTTTTCATCTGGTATGTTTGATTGAATAATTCTGTTGTTCCTGTGTTATACCTTCATAAATGTTTGCAGGGGATTTGCCGGTAGTTTCAAGCGAAACCCTAACCTCTCTCTCCGAGATGCTGCAAATAAGCTGGGTTTATCGTCTACAACCGTGCATCGAGCCAAAAAACGAGCCGGACTATCGACTTACGAGAAGGTAGTGACTCCAAATCGCGATGATAAACAAAATACGACGGCCAAAGCGCGATTCTGAAGGCTGTACACGACGATGCTGACGAAGTTTGACTGCGTGGTAATGGACGACGAAACCTACATCAAAGCCGACTACCAGCAGCTTCCGGGACAGGAGTTTTTACGGCAAAAGGAAGGGGAAAGGTAGCAGATATTTTCAAGTACATGAAACTGTCAAAGTCCTCGAAAAAATATCTGGTTAATCAAGCCATCTGTACCTGTGGCTTGAAAAGCAGCATTTTCATAGCTTCCGGGACTGTCAACCAAGCAATTTACATGAAAGAGTGTTTGAATAAACGTCTGCTGCCTTTCCTGAAGAAACACGGTTGTTCAGTACTGTTTTGGCCGGATTTGGCATCTTGCCATTACGGTAAAAAGGCCATGGAGTGGTTCGTCGCCAACAACGTGCAGGTGGTTCTCAAGGACAAGAACTTTCCCAACACGCCAGAGCTCCGCCCAATTGAGAAATACTGGGCTATTGTCAAGCGGAACCTAAAGAAGACCAAAAAAACTGCTAAGGACGAGCAGCAGTTCAAGGGAGACTGGTTTTCTGCGGCTAAGAAGGTGGACAAGGTGGCTGTACAAAATCTGATGGCAGGGGTTAAGCGTAAGGCCCGGTAATTCGGATTTGGAAAAGCGAAAGCCTAACTGAATATTTTTCCTGAATTTTAAACTTATTAAACTTGAAAAAGAAATTTAATTTGATTTTTTAAATAAACGATTTCACCGATTAACACGCGTTTTCCCTTGACCCCGCCAACATGCTCTTATTGTGGTGTCTCTTCAAATGTTCAACATATTCTCATCAACTGTAAAGGTTACCAGGAAATTCGGAAAAAGTTCAACATAACATGAACTATTTACGAAGTTTTGATCAACGATACGGAGAAAGAAAACAAAATCTGATAAATTTGTAAAAGAGGCAAAATTGTTCGAACTTATTTAGTTTGTTAGTACATCTTTGTAAACCAATTTTAAAAGACACAAATATCCCAGGAGTGGTAAAGTGTCTCTAATAAACTTAATAATAATATTGAAGAATCAAAAACCATTCATAGATTTCTAGCACGTATCATAATCCGCGACTCTTTCAAAGAATAGTTCAACCCTCGGAATGTGTTCCAATAAACTCCTTTCCAGCCATCTCCCTTCAAAAGGTACTCTCCGTTAAGATTCCTTTAAAAAAAAAAAAAAAAAACAAAACAAATCATAAGAACATATCGATTATTCAACTTCAAAGTTCTTCTTACCCATGGTGACAATTTTTGAACCACCAACCGCCATGATATTCGACTGCACAGTTTCGGTCCCATTCATCGTTATCTTGGTCCAACGTGGTGAAAGTCATATTATTACTGAAAACCAGTGAGTCCCCTGCATCGCCTTTGTATTTACCGAGATTTATCAGTCGGTATTTGTCTCCGGGACCGGCCACCTGGAAATTATCGTAATGAGCCACAACGGTCTTCCCATCGAAATCCATCAGCCTAATGTGCAGCTCGTGAGGCTTCAAGCTGACAAGTTGGTAAATTTTGCTCAACCCAAGCCACATTTCGCCATTAAAATCGCCGAATCCATTCTCGTAGTCCTTCCAGCCACGATAGAAATCCACGGATCCATTGAATCGTCGTTGAATCACCGTCCAGCCTTCCGTTTCACAATAAACATCAAATGGCTTCGATTGCGGTTTGATACGGTACACCCCGCCTGATTTTACGCCGACGTCAGAACAGGTCTTGGGAAATTCTTCACTCTCCAACAGTTCCATAGAGCTGGTATGATTTATCCCCGGTGGACGTTCAGTCAAAAGTTGAAGAACGAAATCTTTCAAAATTTGCGTAGTCGGTTGAATGTTCTGCTTTCTTCTAATATTTCTGAAAAAAAAACCATGAATGTGTTAATTTAACAGTAAGTTAAATTCCAAATCGTTACATATTTACCTTGTGTCGTTGAGCAGCATGGCAACATCTCTTGTAACAGAAGATTCTGATCGCAAAACGGTTCTACGTAGATCCTCAATCTCTGCTTCCAGCCTCTGCTGATACTCCATGGAACGCATAAACTCTTGCTGAATTCTAGAATTTTTTTTTTTTTAAATCAACTATACCGATTGAATATCCAAATTCATTACATACTTAAAATTGATTGCATCCAATCCAGCTTGAACGAGCTCGTATCCCATCCCATTGTTGTTGACGATACTGGTGGCAACGGCTTGAGAATCGTTCGAGGAACCGTGACAACGAACGGTTCCCAGAATGATCGTCATACCCACTATTGAAAGGAGCATTCTGGAAGAGATTCCCAAGAAACTGACTATAAAGTGTGGTTTTCGGCGCATCTTTTATACTCAGGGCAATCGAAATTGGGTAAACCACCGCCCGTGGGATTGCGACGAAGACAAAAATGTACCGCAGAGTTATGCGGAAGATTTTTTTTTATCGCGTGAGAAAAAATATATCTCCGGCATATTGTTTAGTAATGGTAAGTCCGTTTTCAAAAAATATTTATCATTTATCTCATGTTACATGCATTGCAGATTTTTTAATTGTATTTTGAACATAATGTTGATTTTTTAAGGATTTTCAAAATATTTTAGTATAAAACCCAAGTAACACAGATCAAGCCAATTGGCTTTTTTGAGTTTTAATATTGTTGTATGAAGACTGTTCGATGGCATCCAATTTTTAAAACGGTTTTATTGTAACATAGGAAATGCTTCATTTATCGTGTGTTTTAAAAGAGCCCTGAAAGTTTTGCTAAAACTTGAATAAAACACTATCTTAAGAGTGTTGTAAAAAAGTTGCAAAAGTATTGCTAAAGATTCAATAAAACACATATTTTCCTGTTTTTATTAGAGCTTTGGTACCAGTTTTAATAATGCGCTCAATGCGCTTTAAAAACTAGCGTTCAAGCCAAGTTGAAAAACTGTTTTATTTGAACATTGGATGTAGGCATGATAAAACTAAGTGACAGATTATTTGACAATCGAGAAGAACGTATACACGCTTAAACTTTTTTACCTCTTTTTGAGATAGCATAACCTGTTTTGAAAGGATTATCACTCAAAATTGAGAAAAGCGTGCTATCAAAATGATATAAATTAACACAGTCTAATTCATCTGAAAAATAAAAACAACTTTGTTGTATCCGCATTCATATTTCAAAACAACCGCAAATCAGTCCACATCATTATTCGCTCAATTCGAATAAAAGCCTACTGTGAATAAACGGTTTTTGTGATTCGATAAGAATAACTGTATTAGAAAATTCATTTACAAGTATGCCTATTAAACTACTTGTTTTATTTATCCATCTCTGTCTCTCAATGCGAAGTTGATCTTTATTTACGTCATCCAATCCAGAACTAACAAAATTATTTTCTGATCAACCGTCCTTGAATATTTCTAGAAGACTGCAGAAACCGGCTTCAACTCAGCAAAGACGGAGAAATTGAGTTTCATCACAAGCGAAAATGCTCATTCTAAATCAGCCTTAACAAGTTTCAGATGATTTATTCAGAATGAAGACCACTAGCATTGGCCGATCATTGAAAATAACGATTTATTTAAAGCGTAATGCAGTTCTGGTAATAGTAAGCAAAACATCCGAAGGACGTTTCAAAGAATCGTTTTATCGCTTCCAATTGTTTTCCCATACAACTGTTGTAACAGTTTTTAACTGTTTTACATAACCTAACTACACATTCAAAATTCAATCATTTCGGAATTCTCGATTCAGGCAATGTTTTTACAATTTCAATAATCGTTTGCTAAACGTTTTATCACGCTTCAAAAATCATTTGATTATAATCCTCATTTATGCGGGTTATTATTTAGCTTTGAGGAAAGGTTTTTGATGACAGAAAATGTTCTATTCCAAAACAGTTTGAGATTATTTGATAGCAATACCTACTTTTTATTTAAAGATAATTGACCATCCTCTATTCATAGTTAAAAGGAAACAAAACAAAAAGCTGCATGAATGCCTTTTGCCAAGCAACAAATCGAAATGTTCTCATTTATTGCGAAAAACTTCTCTCTCTCAAAAATGGATAAATCCATCATCAGCGTGTATTCCATTAAGAGAAACGTCAAACGAAGTTGTGATTCAAGGTCTCTTAAAACCATTTAAAAACTGTTTATTGAAATTGTTTTATTACCACATTTTTCAAACCGGCATAAAACCATTTTAACACTGTTTTACAACTGCCTTAAGATTTTCAATATTAATTTACTGAACGCCATGTTGATTGTGAAATTGATTCGAAATTACTGACGCCATGTTGCTGGAAATAATACTTTAATACTAAAACCTAGACATTTTCATCAAATTTGACAATGTTGGCGGTACTCTTTATTTCAACGCAAAACAAAAGTTGCATCTTTTGAGCCAATTTATTTTTTTCCTTTAATTATAATTTTTTTATTTAAAAAATGCTTAAAATATGGTCAACCTTGATTTTCTTTGAGGCGCGCTTAAGTTTTGATGCTATTTCATATATACTTCACCAGAAATCTGAGGTTGCAGGAAGTTTCTTGCTTAGATATATTGAAAATGAGAATGAGAATATTTTTAAAATATTTTAAATGGAATCTTTACCTATCATCAAATGCTTGGGAGAGTAAGTGATAAAATGAGAAAAAACACGGAACAGAAAGCTACCACATTAAAATTTCTATTAGATTCCACAGCTGCCACAGTAAAATTCCTATCAGATTTCACAGCTCCCACAGTAAAATTCCTATCAGATTCCACGACGTAGTTTTAAAAGAGCTGTGGATAGTCTGAAGAGGGCTTTGAAAGGTTTCTTAAAGCTATGTCTATAAGGTCGAATAAAACTATTCTGTTGGATGTTTTATAATAGCGTATAGAATCAGCTTTAAAAACGTTAACAAAATGGGCCCTTTTGGCCATATGTTAGCTTTAAAGTAGTTGTGCTAAAGCGTAGAATGCGCTTTGGCTTATAAAGTAGCTTTAAGAAATAGTCTTAAGCGAACTGTTAAGGTTGGAATAAAACTTTAATTGTTACTTGGGAAATGTTAGGTTTGAATTTTTTTTTAGGAATAATCATACGTGAATGTCTTAAAAACTCACACGTGTGACGTGTATTTTGTCCCTTGACCCCTTGGTTTTTTTGTGTGAATATTGCATTGGAGAGATGAGTATCCTTCACCATGTGGAAAAAGTTTAGGGATACCGTTTTTTCCTTAAAATATTTTTAAAAAATAAATCGCGTTTTTATTATTACACTATTTCAATTTAAAGCATTAAACGCTGCAAATATGTTTTTATGATTTTCTGCAGTTAAGAATCGTTTGAATCAAGACGTGCTGATTCCAAATTCGCATTCGCGTTCGTATGAATAAAAGAGCGGTCTAAAACTTCGGTTGGCGTTTCTCAGCAATTTTCCGTTTTATGAAAATCAGGTTTATTGAAATTGTACCATCTTCTCTTTTGAGATGATGTTACACTTTCTGATCAATAGTTTCAACAGAAGCTGAAGTATTTCAGTTGCTTCAGATCATTGATCCACTTAAGGGAGGGGGGGGGGGGGGGGGGTAGGGTCTAACACTTTCAAAAAATCGATTTTTTTATATTTTTATTTTCTTATTGTAAAACATTTCAAGAATGTTGTGTCAAATTTTCAAGTCAATTGAAGCAAAACTGTAGAAGTTATAGGCCTTTATCTCCTCCTATCTAATACTGCAAGAAAGCAAGAGCAGAAACTTCAAACGCGTTTTTCTCGAAAGCACATTTTTAAAGTCCGTGGACATCGTCATTTGAAAACTACTTATCCGATTCTTTTCAAATTTGGAACATAGTTTCTACATATAAAATACCAGACCCCAACGTTTTTCTTTTTTGATTTTTTTTTACTTTGGGGAGATTTTATAGGTGAAAAATGGCGGATTTTTAAGTGAAAAATCGTAGTTTTTACTTCAAACAGCCACAAAAATTTCATAAAAATATTTTTAAGTTAAATAAAAACGTTGGGGTCCAGAAAAACATCTATTAAAAATATTTTGCTCTGATTTTTTGAATTCAGATGATTCTGTGCTGAGATACAGTGTCCACCGCAAATCCTGTTTTCTAAAAGGCATCCTCGAAAATGCTCCGTCACCGGCTCATTTTTCAATATTTTTCTGCGAAAAAATTACTAAATGTTCTTTTAACAATGCTTTGTATAATGCAAAAAATTTGAATACATTTGTTTGAACGATAGCTCTAGAAAAAAATCGTGAAAATGGTGTTTATTTATACCCGTTAGACCCTACCCCCCCCCCCCCTTAAACTAAAAAATCAGCCTCCACAGAATGTTGAAGGTGCCCTGGCCGAACCCTGCGGCTGTGAGGGAAAGGGAAGGGTGTAGGGGAACGTAAACCCTTGGAGATGCTAGGCCAGCACTGCGGGTGATGATTTGGTTCAACACCTCCTCTGCCCCTGAAGATTCCTACTGAATCTCCTAGCTCTAACAGTGAGGCTTGGTGTTACAGTATCGATAATTTACTAGTTTTGCTTGTGCATCCCTAAAAGTTATTTTTAGAATGCTTCTTCCCAGAGCATTCTCTGGCTTCAAACCCTAAGCCACTCAGGGATAGTACTCCCAGACTCCCAGCAGTAACTGGAACTCACGAGAGTGCTCTTTAATCGAGGCACTCAATGACGTCGAACCCCACCGCCCAAGAGCACTCCAGATTTGACGTCACGAAGGAATCCCCTTATTTAAATGAGATATGATTGCAACTGGAGTAATAGCTTTGCGTTTGGTTTATTTGAAGCCTGTCGTCACCAGCTGGTTGATATGCGTCCGGTTATTAACCCCATCTCTAGACTAGTATGAATGTAGTGGTAACCGGGGTTGTTGATTTCGCTCCACCCGAACTTAGACCCGAGATCGGAGATCAAAACCTCGGATGAGATGAAAAGGTCTTGATAAGAAGAAATTTTCTTCGGAGAACTTCGTGATTATCAGTTCGCTAATAATTACGAAGTTCCGGTTACGAAACCAATAACTTTCTTTGTTCTGAGGGCTAATGCTTTTTCTCGTCCACTTTTCTCTGGACTGTGAAGTAGGCCAGATCGGAAAAAAATTGTGTTTCGCGCGTACATAGTACACAAAGGTACTACAAAAAATTAAACGTGGTCTTAAATTATCTTTTAAAAGTTACATTTTATTCCCTCAGTTTTCCCTCCGAGTGCAATTAGTGTGCAAATAGTTTTACTAGTGCGATAAGAATATTGGAAAAGGGTAATAGATATTTTGATTATACACAAAAGTGCGTTTGGATATGAGAAAAATTATATTAAACAGATTCTCGGAGGAGCCGATCCACCTGCAATCCGCTATCATCCAGCCAGGGAAAGTGAACCCAACGCACCGAGCGATCGTCAACCGAATCTTATTTCCATCACGTGGTACGTTTCGACCAACAGAAGACACCGCAGGCGAAACGGCATACGCGAGGCGGCAACTGTCCCTTTGGTTCTACGAGTGGCATCCCGCAGACGACGCACGGCGATTTTCCGGAGACTTTTCCGCTTCCGGTGTAAAACCAGGTTTGAGCACCTATCCAACCCGAGTGAATACATACCTAATTGACATCCCCATCGACATTCTTCCGTTCTTATCCAGATCCTCAATTGAGCGGCACTCACCAAGCCTACAGCAATAGCTTGGTTGGTTCGGGCGGTGCACAGAGAATTATGGCGTTACCCCCGAGGTTGTGAGTTCGAATCTTGTGGAAGATACAATTTTATTTTTGTAAGTGCCACACTACGGCAGCACTTCCGAATGATTGCTTGAGCATATCCGATGGGTAATTAATTACACACAAGCACCCAAACCCAAACCCTTAAATCGCACTGAGAGAAAGAATAATTTCCTAGGAAAAATTCCACACATGGCCATTTAATTTGAAGCAAATGCACTCCATCTAAGATAGATTTCAGAGGGAAAAAGTAAGCCAGCCAGGCAGCGCTTGCGAGCGCTGATAGTTAGCGGGAAAATCTCCCGATAGAGAATGTAAGCAGGCAGCTAGGAAAATTCGGAAAATGAATTTGTAAAATCCCTTTAACACCACTTTATTTTTGGCGAATAGAAGACGTCTTTTGAAGTATTTTGATGTAGCTTTTATTTGAGAGTTAAAGGTCACGTTTTTTTTTCGGTTTCCGCTTTTACTGGAAGTCTGGGTTGACTTCCGTTCTTTTGACTCGTCGTTTTCAGCCCCCTTTCTAACCTCCTAAGCAAATCTGGGGAATTTCGGTCGGGGAAAGTGGGCCCTGTGAAGATTTCTTTTGAGAATCTCTTTTCTCTTTAAGTTTGAGTTTGGTAGCCAACCGGAGAACTTATCTTTTATCCAGGTTGTTTTCCTGCGAATTTGTTCGGGGATTTTGTTTGAGGGTCAACAGGTCGAGGAACGGTGGGGTGATTGGTGATCAAGGGCCATACATAATATACCCACCCTATTGATGGGTCTCTTAGCCGGGCACGCATCAAACAGGAGGATGATCTCTACGGAGTGGCGCATATAAATCATCCGCTTAACACCCAGATTACTCCCACGCCCCAACTGCCTCCCGTTGCATTGGGAACAAATATCTTTTATTATTTTAAATGATTTAAATTTTGTCAAATGCATAGATATTTTAGTGCTATATAATAAATTTGTTTATACAAACATAAAATCTTTCTTGAAAAATCTTTACAAGCAGACTAAAAAATTTTGAGGCTCTGAATAAAATTGAGGAATATTTGTAAAAATTATTTACACATTCCTTACTTGTAAAGTGTCACTAATAAAGAAAAAATCCTTACTCTTTTTCTTAGCGTCCATATAAATTTTCAAAATTATTATTATCCATTAGTTGATCGAATATTTTTCGGGTATATTCGACCAAATTTATTTTTTTTAATGTACTGTAGTTGTGGTGTTTTCTTTTAAGAAGAAACAACAGTGCAGTAATTCGGGATCACAGCAAGCCCTGCTAGAGGAATGACGTGTTTTTTCCGACCTGGAAATTTTCTCATTTGTTTTCGTGAAAATACATTAGTTTTTATCTGTTTTGAAGCTTTTTTTCTTCAAAATATGTGTAAGGATAAGAGTGACGTGTTAAATAAAATATCATCAGAAGAAAAGAAGCACTCAAATCACGAAAATGATACATAAGCACTTGCTGGATTATCATGAAACAGTGACTTGAAGGTACAAGGATGGTCACCATTAGTTCAACAGGTCCATCTAATACAATTCAACCCATGCTGTCTCCTTCCCTCATCGCCTATCAATGGACTTTGGTGAGATTGTTTCATTTTATTTTAATTTTATTTATACATATTTCGTTAATCCTATTTTCCATATAGGATTTCCCACTTAAACATCCCTTCTTATTCCTTTCTGAAACAGCTTTATGGGTCGTATGAGTTCTCTGCACCTAAAGAGTTATTTTTGCTGTTTCAGATAATCCTTTCTATGATTACATTGACTTGTCACGGTGTGCATCATGGTACCACAATGATTTTCAAGAGCAGCACTTGGAATGAATATTGAATCCAGATACTTATTTTGGCATCTTGCGTTGCTCTTGATTATCAGTTGTACCTCGTGTATCAGCCAATGCAAGATGTGTGTAGTCACCCTATGCTATGCTAGAAACAACAGTGCAGTAATTCTGACGAATAATTAAATGCTGAAAAATTCTATATATTAATCATTTCCGTAGAGGCGAACCAGTCTGTGGCTGAAAACCTCTCAAATCAAGCCAAAAAAAATCATTTCCGTAGCATAAAGTTGATTGTTCATCTCACTAACGAAAAAACTGCTTTCTCCTAGCTACGCTCACACTGACTAAACATCTCACACATTAGTGTGTGAAATTTCACATATTCCGGAAATAAGTAGACCACCACATTAAAAGTGTGAAGGTACTGCTGCACAATAATGTAAAACACCCTTTAAGGAAAAGAAATGTGTGTGTTTCACACATTATGCCAAGAGCGTTTCAATTTTCTCGAATGTGAGCATGAACGTTACAAAAGGTTCCTCAAATTGCCTTTTTGTGACACGGCAATCGCATCACTTAGTATTAAAGTTGCAAATAGAGCCTCAAGTAGCCGTCTTTGGACTCGAAGTTCAAAAAGGTTCCTCAAATAGCCTTTTTTGAGGCATGTCCGCCTTTTCATGAATATGAAATGTGAACGAATATCACAATAGGGCATATAACAAATCAATCGTTTTTTGGAGCTTGGAAATTGTTGAAATGTATTATTTATATTGAAACTTCAACTCAAAACAAATTGAAGTTAACTCGCAAAGGATGGTTTTTGAAAAGAGTAAATATTTTGACTTTAAAAATTTCGTCCAACTGTCACCGAATTGATAGAGGAAAACAACAAGGGGTTTTTCAAACACTTTTTTTCTTATCCAGATGGATCCGGATTATGTGTAATTTCAAATTTGCATGGTGTGTAAAAATCACAAACCATTTTGACAGCTACATATATTTTCCGATAATGTGTGAAATTTTTTTGTAAAATGTGTAAAATGATTTATCAGTGCATGCGCTGTTTCGATTCTACACGCTCAGGCGCATACACCCATTTGATTTTACATACCCTGCTAACTCCGTTTCCGAATCTGGGTAATCTTCTAGAGCCGTGGTTTTCAAACTTTTTTCACTTACAGCCCCCTTTTGCAAAATTTTTGATCTCAACGGCTCCCTGAGCAAATTTTCAGAAAATCTATTGAAAAAATAAAAATTGGGATAGTTAAACAGCCATTAGCTTTTGACTTGATGTTGTTGTAAGGCTTAACTCAAAATTCGTTTAAATTTATATGAGGCCCTCAGAGCCAAAAGGGTAGTATTATTAGTGTGAAAATGGTCAATTTTGATTTAATAATGTCAATCGATTCTTATATTTTGAACTATATTTCATTATTTTTCAGATTTTTAGAATTTTATTTGCATACTATTTGATTCGAAAGAAAAGAGCTTTTTTTTTGAAAAATATATGGAAAATTACCAAACATAACAAATTAAAAGCGTGTTTACTCGAAATTTGCTTTTATTCGCTTTTAGCACGTACCCGAGCCGGACACATCCGAGATATTTTATCTAAGAACCTGTCAAAATCCGGGCATTTGATTTCAAAATTGTCGACCAAAACCCGGATAATATCCAGGCAAATTTTTTCAAAACCCATCAATAATTTCTTAACAAAAAATCAAGAAAAAAAAACTTGAAAAAATTTTTTAGTCATAATTTATCAGCAGTTTTTATTCAGACATTCAAAAAACTTTTCATGATTATTTCTTTAAAATTTGTCCGAAAAAATTCTTTTTGGAAGCATAAATAAAAATTTCAAAAACACAATCTGATTTTATTTAGTTTGTTTTGGCAAATGAAATGAATAATTCCGGGCAACCGGGCCGGACCGGACTTTTGACGATTTTTTTCAATAAATATCCGGGCAATCTGGTTCCAAGGGCCTCATATTGCTTCAAACCTCCAGTAAATACTTAATTCTATGTAAAGTTTCCTGGACACTTACTTAAACTGATTAATGAGTTTGATATCAAATCATATATCTTAAATTTTGGTAAACAAAATTTTCTATTTACCATTAATTTGAATTAGTGTTGAAAACTTATTTGCGTTATTGAATACAAATACTGTAAAGCCGGTAAAATAACGTGAGAATAGTATTACTTCTCGATATCTGAATCCTGTTCAAAGCTATGCCGCATTCACGGGTCTTAAAGATTAAAAAAGATTCTAATAAGTAAATCCAGACTAATAAAAAAAAATCTTACACAATTTCTTTAAAAAAATCCATCACTAAATCACAGATAACGCACGGTGTCTCTGGGAGAAAACTTTATTTTTCGAAAATTAGCATCGCTAATTTTTGCACCATTTGAAAGCTGGAACTTTTCCCTTTCATTTAAGCCCAAATTTGAAATAATCCACCGGGGGGTCTAGAACATTTTATTTTTTTGAAGATTTTTTAACCTTTCTACCGGTTTTTTCAAAGTCAAAATCATACTAATCACTGTGAAAACGATTGTCTTTCCCTTAGAGCTAATCCAACATCATATGTCAGTAACATGATTTAATAGGAAATTTCCCTGGCTACAATTTTGTAGAAGACATCAAAGTGATACAAATTGAGAGAAAAGAGTTGGACTGTCACAAACAGAGTGATTATTATTTCATTTGAAAAATCTAATAAAACTTCTCACCACTGATTGTACTAAGACCAGAAAAAGTATTCAACGAGCTTAGTTATTGATTGTTGAGTGTATCAATGTTCAAAACGGTTTATTTAAATTGAAAAATCAATCTTTTACATGAAATTGATCAGTATTATCTGAAGTTATGAGCATTTCTAGGGTCTCCCACCTATCTTGAAAATTTAGTTATTTATGTTCTGAGCTAAGTTAGATCGAACACTTTTTAAACAAACATTTGGGACTAGGAGACAAATCAGATTTAATTCTTACAGTTAAGCCCAAATTTCAAATAATTCACCTGAATTTCAAAATCAAACATCTTGGTTGAAAATCTTTCAATCTTTTTGATGATTTCTGAAGGTTTTCATACTTTTTACTTTTGATTGATTGTTAAACCTTAAACAAGGGTATCACAAGCATGATAAAGTGTCATATATAAAATTAAAAAAAAAACTCAATCTATTCTTTATGTTTGATTGCAAAAATTAGTGTTTTTGGAACCACTCGCACTCGTGTATGTAAGAATGTGGTCGAGTTTATGTAAGTTTTCAAGCAAAAATTCGAGATTGTTCATTTTTCTCAAACGTACATGAACTGAACCTAATCTTTCATTACCTTTCATTGATTTTTTTTTTATAAAAAGGAAAAAAAGATTACAAAATCTCAACATCAACTTTGTTTTCAACAATTTTAAAAGGTTGATTTGATGTAATACTATTATCTGAAAATATTCTCTCAATTCACTTTAAGTTTTCAGATCTGAAGTCATCAGATTTTTTGTCATAAACAGTATTTGAAGCAGTGGCTTAAAATGCTTAAAATAATTTTTCTACATATATTTGCCCAGATAAGGAACTTATTCAAAATGTAACTTTGCTTAAAGTATGAAATGAATAACCTAATCTTAGTCAAGCAGGTGACTTTTTTTATATGGCCAGAACAAATTTAAAATCTATCTTTTGTCATTAGGAGTTGAAACATCGCGAGTAGGAGAGAAGGGGGGATTTAAAATAGCAATTAATTCAAATTTTCACAGTGATTAGTACGATTTTGACTTTAAAAAAACCGTTAAAAAGGTTAAAAAATCTTCAAAAAAAATAAAATGTTCTAGACCCCCCGGTGGATTATTTCAAATTTGGGCTCAAATGAAAGGGGAAAGTCCCAGCTTTCGAATGGTGCAAAAATTAGCGATGCTAATTTTCGATAAATAAAATCGTTCCACCAGAGACACCGTGAACGCGTTTGAATACAGATTTTTTCAAAGGTATTTTCTGTTTATATTATTTTTGAAGACAATACATTTTAAAGACTATCAAGCATGGCCATCTAAAATTATTCTTGTTTTAGTATAAACCAAAATATTCTAACCAAACAAGATCAACATGTAGAGCGTATACAAAATCAGTGACAATTTAAAAAAAATCTTTTAGTTACATTAAAAAATAATTATTGAGATACTGGAACAAAAAAATTGCCTTCTCTGTGAAATTATAAATATTTTAGTCTTCAACCTGATGTCTAGTTTTGTAACGTAATTTCATTTTTTGCATCGAACTTACTCGTTGTTATTCCAAATCATGTTGTTTCCTGATTTGTGTAATCCAAGCAACATTTCAAGTTTTATTGCAGACTACTGGATCAAGTTTAGGTTTCATAAGAGGCTTAAAGAGTCTTACAAATTAATCTGTGTTACTTGGGTAAATGTGGATAACGACCTTACCACCCCTCCCTGAGCCTTTCCAACGCCCCCCAAATTTCAACATTGAGCTCACCGCCCCCCTGGAAGCTCTCATCACCCCAAGGGGTCGGTAGGGACCACTTTAAAAACCACTGTTCTAGAGTTTCTCACTTTTGAGAAACTGGTAGAACAAGTATGTACATTAACAGAATTATACTTGGAGTTTTGAAGTCATTATTCATTGTTTTTTTCATTTGCTATCTATTTGGAAGTTTTTAGCACAACTTCCTACCTATCCTTGATATTTCAAAATAAGTTTCAGTAGTAATCAAGATAATATTTAGAAGTTCTAAAAATAAAAAAAAATAAGGAAAAAATCAGAAAATATGTTGTTTTGAGAAAAACTTTCAGCGTTTTGACCGAATTTAAGAAAACTCAACTGAAATCCGGACCACTGTTCTGAGTATTTGGTTGCCTGAGAGACCAACTGCCCGTTTTAAATTGAACAGAGGAAGTGATTGCACCAGGAAGTTAAACTTGGAAAAAGATTAATATTTGTCTGTATTTCGGACAAGATTCTCATTTCATCACCAACTCTTAGTTTTCCAAGCATTCGCTGTTCTTAAGAAGTATTAAAACCAAAAATATGAAAATGCTCAATAATCTAGAACTAAAAATTGAGATGACGGAAGAACTTGTTGCAAGTTATTTGTGCTAATTTTTAACGGAGAAGTTAAAATAAAAGCGAATACTTAGCTTTGAGATTTCTGCTGTTGAATAACAAATATATTGTGCTTCAGGTTTGAATATTCGTTCGCGTATCCATCGAATGCTGATTAGACCTATGCAGTATCCATCACCTATGTTCCGCTAGACTAAGTTCTGCTGGAAAGGCACCACTAAACGCCCCTTGATTAATTCCGTTTGAATGACGACATCCCCGGTTGGCCGATCCTGATGACTCTGGAGAACCCACCGAAATTCATTGCTTGTCCCATTTCAGGTCTTTATCAAAGATTATGATTACTCTTGATATTTATGTATTAAAAATTCACTTTTGAAATAAATAAAAAAATCAGCGCTTGGACAAAAAACACGTCATTCGTCGGTCGATGACTACTTCGATCTCCATCAAAGCCGTGTTTACTTCAAATGTTTCTAAAACACTTCTACCAGCTAAGAGCAAGTTCACTGGTGTTGGGAAAAAGTGGTAGAAATTTCGACACTTACAGCACATTTTGAAAATTTTGCCATGCAAAAACATTTTCAAGATTTGTTGCCTTCTAGTTTTTTTTACAACACGTGTTGTATTTTCGCATGCTGTGATGCAAAAATAGCTCAATTTCTATCACCTACGGCTGAAATAGAAACAGTGTTGTAAAAAAAATACAACACCCCAAGATCTTGAAAACATTTTTGCATGGTAAAATTTTCAAAACGTCAGAATTTCTACCACTTTTTCCCAACACCAGTGAACTTGCTCTAAGTTATGACATTTCTTCATACTTGAACCAATTTTATTGCAAAATTTTGAGATAAAATCATTTTCGAAAAACTTACAGTGTTATTCGGGTCCTGTTTTCCTTTAAAATTTTCAGTGAAATATCAAAAACCTTAAGTTTCTTCCAATATGAACTATAATCAAACAAACCTACATGCTTCCAAGTTACGCACATTGGCTCATATAAACATGGTTCATGTCCTCGTCAGCATCAACACAAACCCTCCGAAAACAATTATTATACCTACTTCTTAAAAGTTTGCCCTTCGTTAGATATTGCGAATGATTGATACGTGCATAAATTATCAACAAAGTTGGAGCCGGCGTCGGTTGTTTTTTCGGTTACTTATTTGGCAGGACGGCGGCTTCAAGGAACCCAAATAGCACAACATCAGTCAAATTGAGGTATCTCAAGAATGAACTGTTATTGTTTTTTTTTATTTCAACTAACTGTTTGAAGAACTTTGAAAATTGTAAGGGTCATTATTGGCCGATGAAATTTCAATGAGATCTTCAAATTTCTTGATCATCGTTCGCGTGGTAAAAACGAAAATGAAAAAAAAATCTCTAACCATAGGACTCAAATTTGCAATCTTTAATATTCTGATGAATCAGTCGAATCAAAACCCCTTTCAAGGTATCATTTTTCCTAATGTGAAAAATCCAATCCTCACTTTTAGATGACTTAATTATCGCTAGTCCACCAGCCGGTCAAAGTGGCTACCGTAGACTAGTCGACGGACAGGTTTCATTCAAATATTGAATGATGAAAGAAGAAAAAAAAGATTAAACGGACCAAGGCTCGTGATGGAAAAACGGAGGAAAAACCAGTAGCCGATCGGTTGGCAAAATTGTTCCGATAAATATGACAGACAGAGAAGAGATTCCAGCCAGACAGCTTTTTCAGACTCGAACGTCCCATCGCCCATATTAGATCATAATAATTTCCTGTGTCTGCTGAGCTGTTAGTCATATGGAGCTGAACCCATCAGAAGAGGACGGACTTGACCAGAAAGCAACGAGATTAATGTCCACCAAGCCTTCCTACAAGTGCAAGTTCAAAGTTTGGGGCATTTTGACAGAAGGACCAATTCGGAGCTTTCCTTCGTCCCGGGGTTTGAGATTTTAATTTTGTGTCCTCTGCAACTGAAAAGGGTCTTCAAGTATTCCAACATGGGGTCATTAGTCAAATGGGTGGGTTTGCTTCGAAAGTGAGTTAAGAATTTACTTTTGCTGGCGATGAAGCTGCGCGAAGCGTAATCAGCATTCATAACTTGACTGTTGCGTATTTCGGTAGCATTTTTCAATTCACGAGTCTGGAAGCTTCAATTCACTTTTTTTGGTTATCTGGATGACGGAAACAAATTGAAAAATTCTTCGAAGTCTCTGATAATTAATATTTTGACAGTATCGTTTAAAATTTTAGAGTAGCGGAAAGCACGTGAAAATTTATTTTACATCAAATATTAGAGTAATTTTTTTTTTTTGCCATTTTTGTCATTTTTGTCATTTTTGTCATTTTTGTCATTTTTGTCATTTTTGTCATTTTTGTCATTTTTGTCATTTTTGTCATTTTTGTCATTTTTGTCATTTTTGTCATTTTTGTCATTTTTGTCATTTTTGTCATTTTTGTCATTTTTGTCATTTTTGTCATTTTTGTCATTTTTGTCATTTTTGTCATTTTTGTCATTTTTGTCTTTTTTGTCATTTTTGTCATTTTTGTCATTTTTGTCATTTTTGTCATTTTTGTCATTTTTGTCATTTTTGTCATTTTTGTCATTTTTGTCATTTTTGTCATTTTTGTCATTTTTGTCATTTTTGTCATTTTTGTCATTTTTGTCATTTTTGTCATTTTTGTCATTTTTGTCATTTTTGTCATTTTTGTCATTTTTGTCATTTTTGTCATTTTTGTCATTTTTGTCATTTTTGTCATTTTTGTCATTTTTGTCATTTTTGTCATTTTTGTCATTTTTGTCATTTTTGTCATTTTTGTCATTTTTGTCATTTTTGTCATTTTTGTCATTTTTGTCATTTTTGTCATTTTTGTCATTTTTGTCATTTTTGTCATTTTTGTCATTTTTGTCATTTTTGTCATTTTTGTCATTTTTGTCATTTTTGTCATTTTTGTCATTTTTGTCATTTTTGTCATTTTTGTCATTTTTGTCATTTTTGTCATTTTTGTCATTTTTGTCATTTTTGTCATTTTTGTCATTTTTGTCATTTTTGTCATTTTTGTCATTTTTGTCATTTTTGTCATTTTTGTCATTTTTGTCATTTTTGTCATTTTTGTCATTTTTGTCATTTTTGTCATTTTTGTCATTTTTGTCATTTTTGTCATTTTTGTCATTTTTGTCATTTTTGTCATTTTTGTCATTTTTGTCATTTTTGTCATTTTTGTCATTTTTGTCATTTTTGTCATTTTTGTCATTTTTGTCATTTTTGTCATTTTTGTCATTTTTGTCATTTTTGTCATTTTTGTCATTTTTGTCATTTTTGTCATTTTTGTCATTTTTGTCATTTTTGTCATTTTTGTCATTTTTGTCATTTTTGTCATTTTTGTCATTTTTGTCATTTTTGTCATTTTTGTCATTTTTGTCATTTTTGTCATTTTTGTCATTTTTGTCATTTTTGTCATTTTTGTCATTTTTGTCATTTTTGTCATTTTTGTCATTTTTGTCATTTTTGTCATTTTTGTCATTTTTGTCATTTTTGTCATTTTTGTCATTTTTGTCATTTTTGTCATTTTTGTCATTTTTGTCATTTTTGTCATTTTTGTCATTTTTGTCATTTTTGTCATTTTTGTCATTTTTGTCATTTTTGTCATTTTTGTCATTTTTGTCATTTTTGTCATTTTTGTCATTTTTGTCATTTTTGTCATTTTTGTCATTTTTGTCATTTTTGTCATTTTTGTCATTTTTGTCATTTTTGTCATTTTTGTCATTTTGTCATTTTGTCATTTTTGTCATTTTTGTCATTTTTGTCATTTTTGTTATTTTTGTCATTTTTGTCATTTTTGTCATTTTTGTCATTTTTGTCATTTTTGTCATTTTTGTCATTTTGTCATTTTTGTCATTTTTGTCATTTTTGTCATTTTTGTCATTTTTGTCATTTTTGTCATTTTTGTCATTTTTGTCATTTTGTCATTTTTGTCATTTTTGTCATTTTTGTCATTTTTGTCATTTTTGTCATTTTTGTCATTTTTGTCATTTTTGTCATTTTTGTCATTTTTGTCATTTTTGTCATTTTTGTCATTTTTGTCATTTTTGTCATTTTTGTCATTTTTGTCATTTTTGTCATTTTGTCATTTTTGTCATTTTTGTCATTTTTGTCATTTTTGTCATTTTTGTCATTTTTGTCATTTTTGTCATTTTTGTCATTTTTGTCATTTTTGTCATTTTTGTCATTTTTGTCATTTTTGTCATTTTTGTCATTTTTGTCATTTTTGTCATTTTTGTCATTTTTGTCATTTTTGTCATTTTTGTCATTTTTGTCATTTTTGTCATTTTTGTCATTTTTGTCATTTTTGTCATTTTGTCATTTTTGTCATTTTTGTCATTTTTGTCATTTTTGTCATTTTTGTCATTTTTGTCATTTTTGTCATTTTTGTCATTTTTGTCATTTTTGTCATTTTTGTCATTTTGTCATTTTTGTCATTTTTGTCATTTTTGTCATTTTTGTCATTTTTGTCATTTTTGTCATTTTTGTCATTTTGTCATTTTTGTCATTTTTGTCATTTTTGTCATTTTTGTCATTTTTGTCATTTTTGTCATTTTTGTCATTTTTGTCATTTTTGTCATTTTTGTCATTTTTGTCATTTTTGTCATTTTTGTCATTTTTGTCATTTTTGTCATTTTTGTCATTTTTGTCATTTTTGTCATTTTTGTCATTTTTGTCATTTTTGTCATTTTTGTCATTTTTGTCATTTTTGTCATTTTTGTCATTTTTGTCATTTTTGTCATTTTTGTCATTTTTGTCATTTTTGTCATTTTTGTCATTTTTGTCATTTTTGTCATTTTTGTCATTTTTGTCATTTTTGTCATTTTTGTCATTTTTGTCATTTTTGTCATTTTTGTCATTTTTGTCATTTTTGTCATTTTTGTCATTTTTGTCATTTTTGTCATTTTTGTCATTTTTGTCATTTTTGTCATTTTTGTCATTTTTGTCATTTTTGTCATTTTTGTCATTTTTGTCATTTTTGTCATTTTTGTCATTTTTGTCATTTTTGTCATTTTTGTCATTTTTGTCATTTTTGTCATTTTTGTCATTTTTGTCATTTTTGTCATTTTTGTCATTTTTGTCATTTTTGTCATTTTTGTCATTTTTGTCATTTTTGTCATTTTTGTCATTTTTGTCATTTTTGTCATTTTTGTCATTTTTGTCATTTTTGTCATTTTTGTCATTTTTGTCATTTTGTCATTTTTGTCATTTTTGTCATTTTTGTCATTTTTGTCATTTTTGTCATTTTTGTCATTTTTGTCATTTTTGTCATTTTTGTCATTTTTGTCATTTTTGTCATTTTTGTCATTTTTGTCATTTTTGTCATTTTTGTCATTTTTGTCATTTTTGTCATTTTTGTCATTTTTGTCATTTTTGTCATTTTTGTCATTTTTGTCATTTTGTCATTTTTGTCATTTTTGTCATTTTTGTCATTTTGTCATTTTTGTCATTTTTGTCATTTTTGTCATTTTTGTCATTTTTGTCATTTTTGTCATTTTTGTCATTTTTGTCATTTTTGTCATTTTGTCATTTTTGTCATTTTTGTCATTTTTGTCATTTTTGTCATTTTTGTCATTTTTGTCATTTTTGTCATTTTTGTCATTTTTGTCATTTTTGTCATTTTGTCATTTTTGTCATTTTTGTCATTTTTGTCATTTTTGTCATTTTTGTCATTTTTGTCATTTTTGTCATTTTTGTCATTTTTGTCATTTTTGTCATTTTTGTCATTTTTGTCATTTTGTCATTTTTGTCATTTTTGTCATTTTTGTCATTTTTGTCATTTTTGTCATTTTTGTCATTTTTGTCATTTTTGTCATTTTTGTCATTTTTGTCATTTTGTCATTTTTGTCATTTTTGTCATTTTTGTCATTTTTGTCATTTTTGTCATTTTTGTCATTTTTGTCATTTTGTCATTTTTGTCATTTTTGTCATTTTTGTCATTTTTGTCATTTTTGTCATTTTTGTCATTTTTGTCATTTTTGTCATTTTTGTCATTTTTGTCATTTTTGTCATTTTTGTCATTTTTGTCATTTTTGTCATTTTTGTCATTTTTGTCATTTTTGTCATTTTTGTCATTTTTGTCATTTTTGTCATTTTTGTCATTTTTGTCATTTTTGTCATTTTTGTCATTTTTGTCATTTTTGTCATTTTTGTCATTTTTGTCATTTTTGTCATTTTTGTCATTTTTGTCATTTTTGTCATTTTGTCATTTTTGTCATTTTTGTCATTTTTGTCATTTTTGTCATTTTTGTCATTTTTGTCATTTTTGTCATTTTGTCTTTTTGTCATTTTTGTCATTTTTGTCATTTTTGTCATTTTTGTCATTTTTGTCATTTTTGTCATTTTTGTCATTTTTGTCATTTTTGTCATTTTTGTCATTTTTGTCATTTTTGTCATTTTTGTCATTTTTGTCATTTTTGTCATTTTTGTCATTTTTGTCATTTTTGTCATTTTTGTCATTTTTGTCATTTTTGTCATTTTTGTCATTTTTGTCATTTTTGTCATTTTTGTCATTTTTGTCATTTTTGTCATTTTTGTCATTTTTGTCATTTTTGTCATTTTTGTCATTTTTGTCATTTTTGTCATTTTTGTCATTTTTGTCATTTTTGTCATTTTTGTCATTTTTGTCATTTTTGTCATTTTTGTCATTTTTGTCATTTTTGTCATTTTTGTCATTTTTGTCATTTTTGTCATTTTTGTCATTTTTGTCATTTTTGTCATTTTTGTCATTTTTGTCATTTTTGTCATTTTTGTCATTTTTGTCATTTTTGTCATTTTTGTCATTTTTGTCATTTTTGTCATTTTTGTCATTTTTGTCATTTTTGTCATTTTTGTCATTTTTGTCATTTTTGTCATTTTTGTCATTTTTGTCATTTTTGTCATTTTTGTCATTTTTGTCATTTTTGTCATTTTTGTCATTTTTGTCATTTTTGTCATTTTTGTCATTTTTGTCATTTTTGTCATTTTTGTCATTTTTGTCATTTTTGTCATTTTTGTCATTTTTGTCATTTTTGTCATTTTTGTCATTTTTGTCATTTTTGTCATTTTTGTCATTTTTGTCATTTTTGTCATTTTTGTCATTTTTGTCATTTTTGTCATTTTTGTCATTTTTGTCATTTTTGTCATTTTTGTCATTTTTGTCATTTTTGTCATTTTTGTCATTTTTGTCATTTTTGTCATTTTTGTCATTTTTGTCATTTTTGTCATTTTTGTCATTTTTGTCATTTTTGTCATTTTTGTCATTTTTGTCATTTTTGTCATTTTTGTCATTTTTGTCATTTTTGTCATTTTTGTCATTTTTGTCATTTTTGTCATTTTTGTCATTTTTGTCATTTTTGTCATTTTTGTCATTTTTGTCATTTTTGTCATTTTTGTCATTTTTGTCATTTTTGTCATTTTTGTCATTTTTGTCATTTTTGTCATTTTTGTCATTTTTGTCATTTTTGTCATTTTTGTCATTTTTGTCATTTTTGTCATTTTTGTCATTTTTGTCATTTTTGTCATTTTTGTCATTTTTGTCATTTTTGTCATTTTTGTCATTTTTGTCATTTTTGTCATTTTTGTCATTTTTGTCATTTTTGTCATTTTTGTCATTTTTGTCATTTTTGTCATTTTTGTCATTTTTGTCATTTTTGTCATTTTTGTCATTTTTGTCATTTTTGTCATTTTTGTCATTTTTGTCATTTTTGTCATTTTTGTCATTTTTGTCATTTTTGTCATTTTTGTCATTTTTGTCATTTTTGTCATTTTTGTCATTTTTGTCATTTTTGTCATTTTTGTCATTTTTGTCATTTTTGTCATTTTTGTCATTTTTGTCATTTTTGTCATTTTTGTCATTTTTGTCATTTTTGTCATTTTTGTCATTTTTGTCATTTTTGTCATTTTTGTCATTTTTGTCATTTTTGTCATTTTTGTCATTTTTGTCATTTTTGTCATTTTTGTCATTTTTGTCATTTTTGTCATTTTTGTCATTTTTGTCATTTTTGTCATTTTTGTCATTTTTGTCATTTTTGTCATTTTTGTCATTTTTGTCATTTTTGTCATTTTTGTCATTTTTGTCATTTTTGTCATTTTTGTCATTTTTGTCATTTTTGTCATTTTTGTCATTTTTGTCATTTTTGTCATTTTTGTCATTTTTGTCATTTTTGTCATTTTTGTCATTTTTGTCATTTTTGTCATTTTTGTCATTTTTGTCATTTTTGTCATTTTTGTCATTTTTGTCATTTTTGTCATTTTTGTCATTTTTGTCATTTTTGTCATTTTTGTCATTTTTGTCATTTTTGTCATTTTTGTCATTTTTGTCATTTTTGTCATTTTTGTCATTTTTGTCATTTTTGTCATTTTTGTCATTTTTGTCATTTTTGTCATTTTTGTCATTTTTGTCATTTTTGTCATTTTTGTCATTTTTGTCATTTTTGTCATTTTTGTCATTTTTGTCATTTTTGTCATTTTTGTCATTTTTGTCATTTTTGTCATTTTTGTCATTTTTGTCATTTTTGTCATTTTTGTCATTTTTGTCATTTTTGTCATTTTTGTCATTTTTGTCATTTTTGTCATTTTTGTCATTTTTGTCATTTTTGTCATTTTTGTCATTTTTGTCATTTTTGTCATTTTTGTCATTTTTGTCATTTTTGTCATTTTTGTCATTTTTGTCATTTTTGTCATTTTTGTCATTTTTGTCATTTTTGTCATTTTTGTCATTTTTGTCATTTTTGTCATTTTTGTCATTTTTGTCATTTTTGTCATTTTTGTCATTTTTGTCATTTTTGTCATTTTTGTCATTTTTGTCATTTTTGTCATTTTTGTCATTTTTGTCATTTTTGTCATTTTTGTCATTTTTGTCATTTTTGTCATTTTTGTCATTTTTGTCATTTTTGTCATTTTTGTCATTTTTGTCATTTTTGTCATTTTTGTCATTTTTGTCATTTTTGTCATTTTTGTCATTTTTGTCATTTTTGTCATTTTTGTCATTTTTGTCATTTTTGTCATTTTTGTCATTTTTGTCATTTTTGTCATTTTTGTCATTTTTGTCATTTTTGTCATTTTTGTCATTTTTGTCATTTTTGTCATTTTTGTCATTTTTGTCATTTTTGTCATTTTTGTCATTTTTGTCATTTTTGTCATTTTTGTCATTTTTGTCATTTTTGTCATTTTTGTCATTTTTGTCATTTTTGTCATTTTTGTCATTTTTGTCATTTTTGTCATTTTTGTCATTTTTGTCATTTTTGTCATTTTTGTCATTTTTGTCATTTTTGTCATTTTTGTCATTTTTGTCATTTTTGTCATTTTTGTCATTTTTGTCATTTTTGTCATTTTTGTCATTTTTGTCATTTTTGTCATTTTTGTCATTTTTGTCATTTTTGTCATTTTTGTCATTTTTGTCATTTTTGTCATTTTTGTCATTTTTGTCATTTTTGTCATTTTTGTCATTTTTGTCATTTTTGTCATTTTTGTCATTTTTGTCATTTTTGTCATTTTTGTCATTTTTGTCATTTTTGTCATTTTTGTCATTTTTGTCATTTTTGTCATTTTTGTCATTTTTGTCATTTTTGTCATTTTTGTCATTTTTGTCATTTTTGTCATTTTTGTCATTTTTGTCATTTTTGTCATTTTTGTCATTTTTGTCATTTTTGTCATTTTTGTCATTTTTGTCATTTTTGTCATTTTTGTCATTTTTGTCATTTTTGTCATTTTTGTCATTTTTGTCATTTTTGTCATTTTTGTCATTTTTGTCATTTTTGTCATTTTTGTCATTTTTGTCATTTTTGTCATTTTTGTCATTTTTGTCATTTTTGTCATTTTTGTCATTTTTGTCATTTTTGTCATTTTTGTCATTTTTGTCATTTTTGTCATTTTTGTCATTTTTGTCATTTTTGTCATTTTTGTCATTTTTGTCATTTTTGTCATTTTTGTCATTTTTGTCATTTTTGTCATTTTTGTCATTTTTGTCATTTTTGTCATTTTTGTCATTTTTGTCATTTTTGTCATTTTTGTCATTTTTGTCATTTTTGTCATTTTTGTCATTTTTGTCATTTTTGTCATTTTTGTCATTTTTGTCATTTTTGTCATTTTTGTCATTTTTGTCATTTTTGTCATTTTTGTCATTTTTGTCATTTTTGTCATTTTTGTCATTTTTGTCATTTTTGTCATTTTTGTCATTTTTGTCATTTTTGTCATTTTTGTCATTTTTGTCATTTTTGTCATTTTTGTCATTTTTGTCATTTTTGTCATTTTTGTCATTTTTGTCATTTTTGTCATTTTTGTCATTTTTGTCATTTTTGTCATTTTTGTCATTTTTGTCATTTTTGTCATTTTTGTCATTTTTGTCATTTTTGTCATTTTTGTCATTTTTGTCATTTTTGTCATTTTTGTCATTTTTGTCATTTTTGTCATTTTTGTCATTTTTGTCATTTTTGTCATTTTTGTCATTTTTGTCATTTTTGTCATTTTTGTCATTTTTGTCATTTTTGTCATTTTTGTCATTTTTGTCATTTTTGTCATTTTTGTCATTTTTGTCATTTTTGTCATTTTTGTCATTTTTGTCATTTTTGTCATTTTTGTCATTTTTGTCATTTTTGTCATTTTTGTCATTTTTGTCATTTTTGTCATTTTTGTCATTTTTGTCATTTTTGTCATTTTTGTCATTTTTGTCATTTTTGTCATTTTTGTCATTTTTGTCATTTTTGTCATTTTTGTCATTTTTGTCATTTTTGTCATTTTTGTCATTTTTGTCATTTTTGTCATTTTTGTCATTTTTGTCATTTTTGTCATTTTTGTCATTTTTGTCATTTTTGTCATTTTTGTCATTTTTGTCATTTTTGTCATTTTTGTCATTTTTGTCATTTTTGTCATTTTTGTCATTTTTGTCATTTTTGTCATTTTTGTCATTTTTGTCATTTTTGTCATTTTTGTCATTTTTGTCATTTTTGTCATTTTTGTCATTTTTGTCATTTTTGTCATTTTTGTCATTTTTGTCATTTTTGTCATTTTTGTCATTTTTGTCATTTTTGTCATTTTTGTCATTTTTGTCATTTTTGTCATTTTTGTCATTTTTGTCATTTTTGTCATTTTTGTCATTTTTGTCATTTTTGTCATTTTTGTCATTTTTGTCATTTTTGTCATTTTTGTCATTTTTGTCATTTTTGTCATTTTTGTCATTTTTGTCATTTTTGTCATTTTTGTCATTTTTGTCATTTTTGTCATTTTTGTCATTTTTGTCATTTTTGTCATTTTTGTCATTTTTGTCATTTTTGTCATTTTTGTCATTTTTGTCATTTTTGTCATTTTTGTCATTTTTGTCATTTTTGTCATTTTTGTCATTTTTGTCATTTTTGTCATTTTTGTCATTTTTGTCATTTTTGTCATTTTTGTCATTTTTGTCATTTTTGTCATTTTTGTCATTTTTGTCATTTTTGTCATTTTTGTCATTTTTGTCATTTTTGTCATTTTTGTCATTTTTGTCATTTTTGTCATTTTTGTCATTTTTGTCATTTTTGTCATTTTTGTCATTTTTGTCATTTTTGTCATTTTTGTCATTTTTGTCATTTTTGTCATTTTTGTCATTTTTGTCATTTTTGTCATTTTTGTCATTTTTGTCATTTTTGTCATTTTTGTCATTTTTGTCATTTTTGTCATTTTTGTCATTTTTGTCATTTTTGTCATTTTTGTCATTTTTGTCATTTTTGTCATTTTTGTCATTTTTGTCATTTTTGTCATTTTTGTCATTTTTGTCATTTTTGTCATTTTTGTCATTTTTGTCATTTTTGTCATTTTTGTCATTTTTGTCATTTTTGTCATTTTTGTCATTTTTGTCATTTTTGTCATTTTTGTCATTTTTGTCATTTTTGTCATTTTTGTCATTTTTGTCATTTTTGTCATTTTTGTCATTTTTGTCATTTTTGTCATTTTTGTCATTTTTGTCATTTTTGTCATTTTTGTCATTTTTGTCATTTTTGTCATTTTTGTCATTTTTGTCATTTTTGTCATTTTTGTCATTTTTGTCATTTTTGTCATTTTTGTCATTTTTGTCATTTTTGTCATTTTTGTCATTTTTGTCATTTTTGTCATTTTTGTCATTTTTGTCATTTTTGTCATTTTTGTCATTTTTGTCATTTTTGTCATTTTTGTCATTTTTGTCATTTTTGTCATTTTTGTCATTTTTGTCATTTTTGTCATTTTTGTCATTTTTGTCATTTTTGTCATTTTTGTCATTTTTGTCATTTTTGTCATTTTTGTCATTTTTGTCATTTTTGTCATTTTTGTCATTTTTGTCATTTTTGTCATTTTTGTCATTTTTGTCATTTTTGTCATTTTTGTCATTTTTGTCATTTTTGTCATTTTTGTCATTTTTGTCATTTTTGTCATTTTTGTCATTTTTGTCATTTTTGTCATTTTTGTCATTTTTGTCATTTTTGTCATTTTTGTCATTTTTGTCATTTTTGTCATTTTTGTCATTTTTGTCATTTTTGTCATTTTTGTCATTTTTGTCATTTTTGTCATTTTTGTCATTTTTGTCATTTTTGTCATTTTTGTCATTTTTGTCATTTTTGTCATTTTTGTCATTTTTGTCATTTTTGTCATTTTTGTCATTTTTGTCATTTTTGTCATTTTTGTCATTTTTGTCATTTTTGTCATTTTTGTCATTTTTGTCATTTTTGTCATTTTTGTCATTTTTGTCATTTTTGTCATTTTTGTCATTTTTGTCATTTTTGTCATTTTTGTCATTTTTGTCATTTTTGTCATTTTTGTCATTTTTGTCATTTTTGTCATTTTTGTCATTTTTGTCATTTTTGTCATTTTTGTCATTTTTGTCATTTTTGTCATTTTTGTCATTTTTGTCATTTTTGTCATTTTTGTCATTTTTGTCATTTTTGTCATTTTTGTCATTTTTGTCATTTTTGTCATTTTTGTCATTTTTGTCATTTTTGTCATTTTTGTCATTTTTGTCATTTTTGTCATTTTTGTCATTTTTGTCATTTTTGTCATTTTTGTCATTTTTGTCATTTTTGTCATTTTTGTCATTTTTGTCATTTTTGTCATTTTTGTCATTTTTGTCATTTTTGTCATTTTTGTCATTTTTGTCATTTTTGTCATTTTTGTCATTTTTGTCATTTTTGTCATTTTTGTCATTTTTGTCATTTTTGTCATTTTTGTCATTTTTGTCATTTTTGTCATTTTTGTCATTTTTGTCATTTTTGTCATTTTTGTCATTTTTGTCATTTTTGTCATTTTTGTCATTTTTGTCATTTTTGTCATTTTTGTCATTTTTGTCATTTTTGTCATTTTTGTCATTTTTGTCATTTTTGTCATTTTTGTCATTTTTGTCATTTTTGTCATTTTTGTCATTTTTGTCATTTTTGTCATTTTTGTCATTTTTGTCATTTTTGTCATTTTTGTCATTTTTGTCATTTTTGTCATTTTTGTCATTTTTGTCATTTTTGTCATTTTTGTCATTTCTGTCATTTTTGTCATTTTTGTCATTTTTGTCATTTTTGTCATTTTTGTCATTTTTGTCATTTTTGTCATTTTTGTCATTTTTGTCATTTTTGTCATTTTTGTCATTTCTGTCATTTTTGTCATTTTTGTCATTTTTGTCATTTTTGTCATTTTTGTCATTTTTGTCATTTTTGTCATTTTTGTCATTTTTGTTCAGATGCAAAATCCGGATAGAAGAGAGGGATGCTTTTTCTAGAGGGGCAGCAATCTTTTTTCCAAGCATTCATTTTGCAAATCTGAGTATTTATTGTACATTTTGTGAAGAAAATATTTGTCCGCAGACCACAGCTATGAATAGCTTGCCATAGTTATCCTTCTGCCCAAATTTTTCCATCGTGCAGTCGGCATCATTCACCTTTAACCTTTCGTTTCATGATTTTTTATTTTTCCTCAAAAACTATTTTAAACAGGTTGTTGCGAGGCAGTAAGAAATCGACGAGTTTGTGAATAAACCACTTGTTTGTTTATTACAAAATTCCTACAATAGAGTAAGCTTATTAAATAGAAGAATTAGGAAGAAATATCTACAACTTACTTTTAGTGATTTCTTGCCTTGCACAAGGATTATAGATTGGCTGGTAGAATGACATTCAAACCTAAGACATGGCCGTAGGAACGGGGGGGGTTTTGGGGGTTAAACCCCCCCCATGAGGATCCAAAACAGCAAGCGAGATATTCTACTCTACACTCAAAATTTCAAATTCACAACCAAATTATGATAAAAGAGTAAGGTTAATCAAGAGTAAAAATCTAGACTAAAAAATAATGCCAAAACCAACACACCCTCAAGTCCAAAATTCTGCTACACTTTTTCAAAGTTTTCTTACTTGGTCATCGAAATTCAGGTCGGAATATAAAATTTCGAATTCAATTAAACCCATTTCGGAGGTTCTGATACCGTACATCCCATAATCAAAATTGTATTCCTATTTTCGTATTTAAATAAGAATATAGAAATGAAAAGCTGCTTTGGAATGCTGGTTCAAATGTGTTTTTTTCATTTCATATCAAATTTTAATCATGTTTTTCGAGATCATATGCATTTTCAATATTTTAATAATAGTTTTCCGAATATATAACAAAGAGAAATTTTATTTTATATGCAAATTTGAATTTTTTGAACTTAATTCTTACAAAAAATTAAAAAATTAAAGCTTTGAAATGGCAATTGAAAAGTAAGATTAAGATCTTTGTAAATTTATATTTATTTTGATTCACAATACAGATAAAAAATAAATAATGTTAATAGTGAATTTAGATTAAATCTGAAATACAGAATTTTAATAAAAAGCCTCATGAATGAGGGTTCTATAACTTGGCTCATGAAATTCTGATCTGGAAAAAGCTCCGCAAAACATTTTTTTTGTATATTTCAGAAATAGTATGGAAATTTGTATACAATTTTAAAGCGCAACCGCTTACCAACAGTGTGCTTAACTTCTAATGGACTGAATTTGAGTGCTAAACTTTATTCGACAAAATTGAACACAACATTTTCCGTTACTTGAAAATGCTAAAATTGTGAAAATTATTTCATGTGGTGTCCGAGATATAGAATGCGAATTTCGGTGTTTCTTGTCATAGGTTTCTTCGCGGTCCTTCATGTGTTAAAATTGTTTATCAATGAAACATACAGATTCCAATTTTTAAAACAAAATTAGTTTGTAAACAAAATTCAGTTGAAAATCACAAATAAAAGGTAAAATTTAAGTTGTTTGTATTATCTGCAAAAAAAAACAAATTTCATTGAATTAAATTTATCCACAGGATTTTTTTTTATGGAATTGATTCTTTATGACAAAAAAAAAACTTTTCAAGAAAAATCTTCGCCTAAAAAATCTGCACAAAATTTTATATTTTCCTAGTGTATTGTCATTATTAATACATTAAGAACACCAAAATTTGGCATTTTAAAAACAATTCATAACATTTGAACTTCGCTTTTTGCAAACTACCAGCTTGCAAAAAAAAAAAAATAACTCGTATTTGTTTCGCAATGCAGTTTTTTAAAAGCCAAATTTCATACTTAATCATTGTTTTGGTACAAATTGGCACCAAAAAAAAAATTTGATCCGAAAAACTGACGATTTTTATCTTTTACATTTTTTTTGAAAATTTGTTATATTTTCATCAAAGGTTAAAATCTTTAAATTTGAAAAATAGTTTGGAAGATTGGGCTTTTTTAATTTGAGTATAGAATAAGTTTTTCTTAAGAAATTGAATTCTCTTTAAAAAGCCAATTTTATGCCAAATCAACTCAGTTTGGTCTATTAGACTCTTTAACAAATTCAAAGATTTTTACCATCGATGAAAGAAAATTTTGCTCACATTTGAGATTTAGGACCAATTTCCTAAAGTTACGATTTAATACGAAAACTCTTAATGTCAAAGTACTTAAACATAATAATTATATAGTAACAAACATAATTAGTTTTAATTTTTTTTTGGTATTCGTGCAATGTTGGGCAAAAAATCATAGGTAAAATTCAATCTCCAAAACCCCCCCCATGAGTCGGTTCTTCCTACGGCCCTGACCTAAGATGTTTAGTTTTTAAGGTTAGGTAAGTTTAGTGACTTGGAAATTTCTTCTAAGCGACTCACCTGAGATATCGATGATTTTAGTTTTCGGGAGCAATGGCCAACAAACGGTAAATACGGAATTAGGATTAAAGATCTATAAAATATTGGATAAGTACAGTTTGCTTCACTTGCTAAATTGCTAAATTATGCTTCACTTTGTGACATACCCTAGTCGATCGGGATAAGCATTCGTTGTGTTCCCGGGCTATACGGCTGCAAATGCCACCTAGATTTGAAGGAGAATAGATAAACTTCCCCTAGCTTGTAAATAATGCTAAATTTACCTCAGATGGTTTACAATTAAACTTATAATGAATATAACCAGGCCACAAATTTAAACTGAGGAACAGTGTAGAATCTCTAACACGCGTTTCAAACTAGATCGATTTCCTAAACCGCTTTCGAGTTCATTTTCGTTGTCTCTTCTTCTTTTCCCGCTGATGTATAGATATCGATACTTTGACAGACCGATGTAGGAGAAATGGGGCTTGCTGATTTAGTGGCGCTCCTAACACAGGTGAAAGTTATGTGTACCTATATAAAAAATATGAAAATAAAATACGATTTTTCCAACATAACAAAAGCTAGGTCTTTTGAATAAATGTTGAAAAAATATCATTTTTTTAAATTTTATATGTTTATCTGAAACCTTCACAGCACATACAAATGTTACAGAATTAACCCTTATTTTCCCATGAGGTTTTTCATGTTTTTAAAATAGATATATTGATTTCAAACTAAAGTTAAAGAACGAAAGATGTTTAATTTTAGTACATTTTTTACAGTGATTTTCAAAGAAAGACCTCTTGTGACCTGTGAATAACTGTGCAACAACGATAGGTCGTTATTCGGTTGTTTTGGCCACTGTACTCAACAACGCTCTTCGGTGCTAAAAGTGTTTCAAAACTGTCTTCCTGGGTATTAATGATCAAACAATAGAGTGGAATCGAGGGAAGAATTAAAGGATTTCTTTCACATTTATTTAAGACATGTTTTCAGAAGATCTATTGAAAAATTTCAAAAGCATTATCTGCATAGTAATCATTGTCAATATTGATGGTTCAAAACTCTTTTCAAAATGTTTCAGCTTACTGAACAAATCCCTAATAGCTGCTAGCTAGGTATTCACATCCAAACCACAAAACACCTCATAAATATTTAAATTAGACTCAATCAGTCGAAAAACGCCTAAAAGGTACTGATTGATTTTCTAATTTCTGATAATGCTACTCAACGACGATGGCAGCAACAAAATCCCCATTAATATCATACACACACATTTCTTGGCCGTTTTCTGCTTTCTGGAGCACAGTGTTTTATATTTTTTTATTAATCTCCTCCCCGGCTTTTCACACACAGCTCACAGCTCTCGTCTCGTTCTTCGGTCGGATTCTTTTGGACGGGCGCATTTCGGTAGCCAATCAATCGATCGTGATCGCAGTAATTTTCAGCTTTGGCTAATGTTTTTTATGCTTTTACTACATATGTATATGGAGATGGACGGACGGCGAGGAACTCAGCATCAAGATATCTATAAGGTGTTGTCTTTTCCGATGGACTTTTGGCTTGCTCCGGACAAAACGGTGGCAGTTTCGGATTCTGGCAAATAACTGTACTTTGATGGGTTCGTCGTATTTTACCTTTCTGTTTGTCCAAATCCAGCCTTCATTGGAACCACTTTTTCGAGCGATGATATTCGATCATTGCGGCAGTTATTATTATTCATTGCTTTCGGGGGAAAATCGAGCATCACTGGTAGACAAAAAAAACTTCAGGAAAGGATCTGGCCATATTCCAAGGCGATGATCTTGCTACTGGAATGCGAAATTCGAACCCTGGGCAACAGACGGCCAAGCGCTTCGAAGGACGGAATTTTGGCCCGGGGGCTGACCAGAAAGCAGCAATCCCAGAAGTAGACATCCAAAATTTCGGGCGCTCGTTCGTGAATTATGTCCAGGACCAGGGAGCTCTGCAGAAAGAAAGCAGACCGAAAAAGGGCGAAACACAAAAATATTGATTATGGAAAATTTCCCGATAACTACAATATGGGATCCAATACCGTGCGAACGCAGCGCAGAATCATTTCTCGAACTTTCATCTTCGGAAACTGGAGCAGCAGATCTTCCTCGAGGTAGACGTCGTACAGGATCAGCTTTTCGATCGATTCAAAATGGCTGAAGTAGCGCTCAATCTAAGAGATAGTTAGAGTAGTAAATTTCAATTTCAACTTTCAAATAAATCAAACTTACAAAATTACGTTCTAGTGTCTTAACACCGAACCTACCCTCGCGAATTGTATGGTTTGAGATCCGAATTGTGTGCAGCGACGGAAGATTTTCTCCAATTGGCGCTAAGCTTCGGACGTACGTGTGAAGGCTGCGTAGTTTCTCCAGATTCCATAAGTTCAGTTGTTGATCCTTTTCGATACGGATCAGCAGTTCCAGTCTCTGAGAATAAAATAAATAACAAACCTATAAACACTCACTCTTTCAACAATTCCTGGGTAAAAATATGTAGATAAAAGTTAATAAATTTATAAACATTGGATAGATTGAATACTACAATCAATTTCAGGACATTCACATTTCATCAAAGTGGGGACTTCCATACAAAATAACTCACATTGGACACTGTGAGATATGAGCGAATCAACCATGACGTATGTTGCAATAAGTTAAACAATACAACTAGCAGCACTATTTGCCAGCATTGTCAAACCCGTCACGATTGATATCTCTCTCTCTCCAACCTTCTCCTTCTCGCCAACGGGCTTTGCCACTGGCTCAATCAATTCGCCAGTCGTCCGTCTCTCGTGCATCCCAACGGTAGTGCACTTTTACCGCGAAGCCCACAATAACACAATTTGCATGAACTGGGCAAATGAATCGAGATCGTCCTACCGGTTCTCCGGTAGCCTCCGGAACGAGCCCCACAGACACAACTCAAACAATTCAAGCGATGTTCGTAAAATTAGGTCCACATGCATGATTTGACTTAAGAAGTTGATTTATTTTGAACTAAATGTTAAGAACATGCCAGAAAGCTGAACAGAATTTGCTATTATGTCACTGACCTGAGACATTAGACTGGTTCGATTTGGGGTCATTTTTGAAATTCTCAAACCCTGGGGTCTAAAAAGCTTCGTTTTGATTCAAAACGCATCCATGATTTGTAGCAGAATTTATTATCAACGTTTACATGAGTTAATTTGAGCTTCTAGGTTTGTAAAGAAAAATTAAATTTTTTTTTTCTGAAAAATCAACATCAATTTCGCTTCTTCTGTGGAACCTATCCTGCTACTGGTTGTTGTGCCAATTTATAAATTCTCTAAAGGAAATTTTCCGCTGAGCAACTTTGTGGAAGACCTAAACTTCGTATCTTATTAGGCATAAAAGTTATTAGCTGTTTAACAGGTGCATGTCTTTTGGAATTGAAAAACAATTGAAATCACTGCTTGTGCCTTGTAAAGTATTGCATGAAAAGTAGTCTTCGCTAGGCACCTAGCAGTGATGTCGAGTAAAATTAGAAAAGCAGAGTTCCGGTTTAATTCAAATTCAAATCAATTTTTTTTCCGAATGGCAATATATTTTTTTTTTTCGTATCTAAATTTATTTGGCCTTTTGCTATTGCCCTATTCGCCAAGCTTCGTGAGAAAATATATGTTAAATATCAATATTATTGAACATTATAAAGCTACAAAGTTTTTTCAAGATCACTATGTTTCTGTTATGTAACACTGTTGTAATATCCAATGGAAGTCTTTTTCTGGTCACGTAAGCTATAAGTTCATTTCTGGTTTCTTCAAAACGAGGGCACGTGAAGAATATGTGGTTAGGATCTGCCACAGGGTAACCACATTCACATGCTGGTGACTGTATGATTCTGTTCCGATGAAGATGCGATGGAAGTCTGGAGTGGTTGCTGAACAGTTTGCTTAGTATCACAATTTCACGTCTGTTTAGATTAGATGTACTGAACCAGGCAACCGGGTTGACCTGTGGGATCAAGTAGTAGCAGTACCGGCCCATGGTACCGTCGTTCCATTGCTGTTGCCAGTTTTGTATAGCTCGCTGTTTGCTGGGATAGACGATGTCGTGGTATGTAAGCTGAAAGTTAATTTCTTCACCATACACTGTTGATTGTTTGGCATGCCTATCAGCTTCCTCATTCCAAAAAACATTTTTGTGCGCTGGAACCCACATAAAAACGACGGTGTAGCTTGTTGTTTTTAAAATTTGCAGGTTTTCACATATTTTAAACCAACTTTCAGGTAAAACGGATCGGGGTTTGATGTTGAGTAAACTCTCTAGGACACTTCTGCTGTCTGTTAGGACTAAGTATGCTCCTTGGGGCATGGTGCGGATAGCGTTTGTAGCTTCGAGCAACGCAAACATTTCCGCCATGTAGACAGAACATTCAGTAGGGAGTTTTTTCCTGGAAACCATAGAATCGACAGCCGAAACTACAGCATATCCCACGCCTTCTTGAGTTTTCGATCCATCCGTAGCCAAAATGTTTGAATTCCGATATTTCCGGTCGATGATTTGTTGTACACAATCAGCTGCAGTTAACAATCGGTTTAGTTGTAACTCAGTTGCCACTGAAAGATCAAAATCAATTGATCCATGTTGTATTTCTAACGGGTACTTGAAATATGGCAAAACACTGTACTGGTTTGTAAAAGGGGCATATAGAGAGAGCCTAGCTATGCATTTTTCTAAATTTGTTGTTGTAGACCAGCTGCATAGAGATCAAACCAACTTCGAAGAGCAATTTTGCGATTCACATATTTTTCAGTGACCATCGTTCTTCTTATGTTCATCGTCATAATCCCACAGAGAACCTCGAGTGATCCTGTGTGGCAAGTTTTAGTTGCACCAACACAAATTCTTAGGCATCTCCATTGTAAGCGTTCTAACTGAATGAGTACACTTTGTGCGCCGTCAGCGAAAAATATTCCTGCGTATTCCATTATTGGACGAATACACGATTTGTAAATGGTCAACAATGACGATGGATGTGCCCCCCAACCTTGAGAAGCAACACTTTTCATCAAATTAATGTATGGTAAAGCTTTACGTTTGATTTCATTCACATACGGGCTCCAAGACAGCTTCGGTGTCATGTGTAAACCGAGTAATCTAATTCGCTTGTCGAAAGGAATTTCCACTTCTTCTATTTGTAGTCTATCCAACCTGTTGATCCAACGTATGGTAAACACGATTGCGTTACATTTCGTCGGTGATAACGAAAGTCCTAATTGAAACATACTGCTAGAGATGATGTTTATTCCTGCTTGAACGCGAGCTACAGCTGTGTTTCCGTCTTTGTTTCGACACAACAATGATATGTCGTCTGCATATCCCACCAACATTACTGTAGATTTAGCTTCCCGAATAGCTCGTGTTAAGTAGATGTTAAAACACAAGGGGCTAAGCGGGGAACCTTGAAGTAGACCACGCCACGTTGTTCTCTGAGTAAGATTTTGACCATCCATACATATGCAAATATTTCTCTCCCGAAACAGCATATACACAGCACGTATCCAATACATATCTACGCCTAGCATTTTCATTTCTTCAACCAAGAGATGAATGTTGACGTTATCATATGCACCCTCGATATCCAAATTACACATCACGGTATACTCTGCTTGATTAATTGCATGTTGAGCTTTACGGACTACAACATGCAGTGCATCAACAGTTCCGCGGTTTTTCCGAAATCCGAACATCTCCTGTGGGAACGAGCTTGATGACTAAAAATCACTCGACCTTATTTTTGATGATGATCTCCAACAGTTTTCGGAAGCACGATGCCAGCGTAATAGGGCGGTAAGACAACACCTCAGACGGTGATTTACCCGGTTTCAAGATAGGAAAAATTTGAAATGTTTTCCACTCTTGGGGTATGAGCTTGATTTCCAAAATCTGGTTATAAATTCTCGTTAAGCATAGCTTCGCGTTCAACGGTAGATTTTTTATCGCAACATACGGAACAAGGTCTGTTCCAGGAGATGAATTCGAAACTCCCCCCAAGACAGCCTGAAGATCGAAGATTGTTATATTCGGCTTGTCAATCCTATCTGCTCGTTCGAAGTAAGGTGTAGTGATTTCTTTCTCCGGACATGATTTCGGAGCTAAGCGATCCAAAAAGCCTTCCAACACCTCTTGATCTCTTAGTTGAGTCGATGTTTTTCTGCTTCCTTTGTATCGTTTCGCCATATTCCAGAGTGTCGTAACTGATGTTTGACTGTCCAGAGAATCGCAAAAAGATTGCCAGCTTTGTCTCTTCTTTTCTCTAAGTAGTTGTTTAAACTTACTCAAAGTGTCCACGTTTCCATGCTTTGAAGTGTGCAGATTTGGGTTCCACAGCCTCGGTGAGCTCATGATCCCAAAAAGGCTGTGAGACTTTTTGTTCTCGTCGAGGTCTGTGTTGTTGCTGCCCAGAGAGTTTGGGTGAATTCGTCGTACGACATATTGCTGTTTCTACTAGTCATTTCTTCCCAATAGTCGTTATATTGCTGCCAGTTAACACGGTTTATATTTAGCTTTGATGCGGCTGTTTCTGTTCGACGACAGTTGAAATTAAACAATATTCGAAGATGGTCGCTTAGATGTGGACAACCTAACGTCTCCCAAACAGCGGATAAACTTAATTCTGGTGACACTATAGTTAAATCGATAGCAGTTAGAGTACGGTTGCTATCGAATCTTGTGAAATGGCCGTTGTTTATGACTACTAATTCAGTTTCATTAAGAGCTTCAGCCAAAGAATTTCCCAAATTGTTAGTGGTGCAGTCACCCCACAAAGGATTACGTGCATTCCAATCTGCCGCAATCACACACGGGGAAGGTATGCTTTCTAGGAAGTATTCGGATGCATGCTTGGATACTCTGCACTGTGGATTTATGTACAAGGACACGATTGTAGTTAGACTATCTAGGAATTGCACCTCACAAGCTACTGTTTGAATTTCTGGCGGACTATTTATTCGTTTTATTTTGGGTTTCAGATTTTTGTTGATTACGATTGCTACTCCTCCGACTACGACTTCTGTCTGCTCTGAAGGTGAAGTGGTTAGGAATATCAAAACGAACTGATTCATCGAAATGTGTTTCGGATAGAAGGGCAATTTCTAAGTCGTGAGTTGTAATTAAGTTGATGAGTTCTGATTTTTTTCTCAGGGCCCCTCGACAATTCCACTGCAAGAATTTCAAGGGATTCCCATTTCCCGGAGAGCCCGATGCAGATTATTATAACCGCTTACTCAGGTACTTTCTGACCCGAGATGAAATAACGGTTTTTGCACACTCTTGCATTTGATCGTAGATGTCAGTTCACGCGGGTTGTCGAGCGGTTCGGGTCGTTGTTCTCTTGCGCGTATTTTTCGGGATGTTTATTCGGAGAAAGAGTGGTTTAAACATGTCCAAAACATCTTCAAATGTTAAGTGTCATGCGGGCTGTGTGCTGAAGTTAATTATGGATACAAATAAGGTCCACAAGTTGCAGCTTTTTCGAACGAAAAAGTTGGGAAATGGCGTCAGGTTTCAAAAGAGGATTCTATATTTGATGTGAGAGGTGCATTTTTCACATTCTGGAACACGCCGAGTGAATTAGTGAGATGGTGTGCAGTCGAAGGGGGTGAGCGAGTGTGATAGTGAGAGTGATGCCTGCGTGGTGAATTGATTGGGGGGAGAGAAAAGAGAGCGAAAGGGCTTCGCCAGTGAAGGCATGCAGGATTAGGCTGATGTCATGCTGAAGCAACTAGCAACGCGACCTACAACGCAACGTTCACACGACTAACCAGCACTCATTTGATCTCCATGGAAATCGCACAGACCTGTCATACTGGTCGCTTTGTATAGCGCGACCAATCTGATGCCAATGTGTTTTGTAGCGCGACTAGTAGGAAATCCAATAGGAATATTGTTTTTTCTCGATTTGAAGCAGTGATTCCGGGTTTTAAGCACAATAGTACGAAGATCTGTCCGAACTTGTGATAATAAACTAAAAAATATCTTAATCGGCGAGAAAATTTTCATGAATTCTTAGTTCCGGCAAAAAACAAGGAATTTTTTTTGTTCAATTTTCGGCATTCTTGCAATCCGGGTCGTGATTTGATGAGTTTTTGATGGCTCCCGAAAGAAAGGAGACGATTCAAAGCATTATCAGATATAGAGAAGTGATGATTTGTAGGGAATTTCAAAGTGACAGGTCGCGCCAGCATGACATACCAATGCGTTGCAACGCAATCTTATTGGAACGTTGCGTTGCGTTGCGTTGCTAGTTGCTTCAGCATGACATCAGCCTTAGAACATGGCATGAAGGTGAAAAAAATTATGCTAGAGACAGAGGTATTTTTGATTAGCGGTGAAATGGATTTTAAAATAACCTTGCGCTGGTTTCATTATTCAATAGATTGTTTTTTTTTTAAATTTGATGTGGCCCTGACAACGCACATAGGAGTACTCTATAGAAAAAGTTGGCCAAAACCTGGTTTTCTATTTAAAATGTTTAAAAATCTTTTTTTCGTTGTTTTCAAGTATACACAACTGATTTTTAACCAAAATTTCAAATTTCTTAATTTTGGTCTTTTTGGGTCACTCGCTGCACTTTTATAAAATGTTTGTTTTCAAGCAAGTTCGAAGCAAACCAGCCGAAATTTTGAAAAATACAATTTTTTAAACCAACAAACCAAACGCAATAAAAAACGCTTGTGTAACACAAAATTAATGCATGGCATGCTCGCTATCTGAAACAAAATAAGGGACAAAAATCGCTCAAATTTATAGATTTCCAAATTGAAAATAGCTCGAGATCGCAAGTATGCGCACGATTTTTCTTTTGGACATGTTTAAGGAAGTTAGAAGCATTCGTGTGATATGTGAATTTTTTCCCGGCGGAGCCCGGAAGATAAACTTAAACACTAATTTGTAAAAAAACAATATAAGTTTGTTCAAAAAACATTGCACTATTTTGTTTAGCCTCTCTACTACATGTGTTTATCAAAAAATGATCGCAATTTCAACCACAATTCATTGGTCATAATAAAACAGAAGATTTGTAGAAGAATTTTATTTTAATAGTCCCATTATTGTGCGAGTTACGCAGCCTGTAATTGTACGTGTTTACACCAAATTTTGGAAGATAAAATTTATAATTTTGGTACATCAATGTTTCGAGTTCTGCCTTTACGAACTCACTAAATCGATGGTTTAAAATCAACAAAACTAATATACAACAACTATCTAACAACCGAAAAACATTAAAAAATAGATTTTATTTTAATTTTAATTTTGAGGTTTTGGCCAGGATTTGGGGTAAAATACTCCTGTGTGCAACGTTGGTTTTGGCTCTGAGTGATGGAAGTGTTGGTCTCGGTGCGCAATTTCTGAGGCTGTCGGAATGGCTTTGGCACGCTTATCAGTTTGCCTTTTGTTAGGCCGGGGGGATGTTTCTTGTAGTCCACAGCTGGTGTAGCGAGATCGATGGCTGGAAGCGGGCGGCGGGTTGATTGATCAGATTAGTGTATTGATATTAAGTAGTTAAGTAGAAGGAAGTCCTTATGGTGCGAAACAGTGAATGTGTGTGCGTGTGTTCCCAATCGTGGAAGAGAGTGAGAGCGTAAATCGTTCTCTTGAATCGAGACTGTCCTCAATTGAGATGCGGGCGAGATGGTGAGTGAGTGTTGGTTTTCGGAGGGAGTGAGCTGAAGTGTGGTGTTCATAGTAGCTTTACACAGTGAGTACGGTTGACAAGGATGAGTTTGGTAAAATGTGAATCGTTTGTTTTTTAGATTTTACACATGACTAATAATTTCTGATTTCGTTGTAATATGTCATTTGTTGTTTTACTGGTTATTTTTTTACTTATCTCGGTTCTAGTTTTTAGCTTTAAGCAAAGTCGGCAACAAAGTATATAAGTATATTTAATTTCAGAACTAAAACAATACTAAAATGAATGAACCTATTGTATAAATTTCGACTGATTACTGAAAAAACCATTGTTATATTACTTACATTTTACGTTCTGCAATTCTTCTATGAATTCACTCTTTTTTCTCTGATCCTTTTAATCAATTTAATTTTAAATTACGCTTTGACGATACAAGATTTCCGTTGTCCATTATTTGCAAAATTCCATATTTTTTAATTTCTGTTTATCATTTTTCAGTTTATCATTAGTGGTTTACAGGTAAGAAGTGCTTTCCTTATCAAAAAACTTCTTTAAACTTATTTATCTTAATTGAAGGATGAGTATTATTCACATCAATCAAGACGTTTTACTTATTCCATAACATAGTATAAATATGTATATAATAAATCTTCACTTTCAGGGTTCATAAATATCAATTATTACGTACTGCTAACAGATCATCGCAGAAATCACAGCTTTTTGTATTATTTTATGCATTGAAATCTTTCAAACTCATTGTATTGCATATTTCGCCTACTTTCATGATCGTTATAATGAAGTTAAATTAAATTTCATCATATCGGTAGTCGTATAAGTATATTATATCTATCTATTTTTTAAATTTTCATACATTATCATAAAACAACACATATAGATGTTTGAACGCGTCCAGTAAGTTGGCAGTATGCGTGAGGTGTAAGAAGCGAGATGAACATGTGGAGATTGGTATGCTAGAACGTGATTTTCTAGATGTTTTCTTCTGTTTGTGCTTAAGGTGTGACTAATGTATGGGACCCTTAAGACATATGTATGTATCTAATGTGATTCGATTTTCAGATACCGGTGGCAGTGGCCCGAATGAAGAAATGAAGTGTAAAGCTTCGAGTCGCAAAAAGGCCTCACTGTGTGCAAAACAAGGAAAAATTGAGTGTATTTATTAACATCTATCTGACATTGGTTTCAGCATCTGATTTCAGCATACTAAGACCAAAGATAACAGAAAGGATCAACATTTACAGCATCTCAATTATTAGAAAATGTATAGTTTTTCGAACACTATCACTATAATTTAAGCACACTTTTGTATATTTTATGACATAACTTATAATTACAGCACTGCCGAATTATTTCTTTTTCATTTTTATGAGTTTATGGTTCAATATTATTATACCAAATGGAGTAATTTTTATTACACGTTCTCAACACTTTTACATTTATTTAAGTATTTGTATCTAGCTACCACGGTGTGATTATTTGAAAAAAAAAGAAAAATAATGTTTACATTTAATCATTTTTTTAATTTTACTTGGCATAATGATTTGTTTAGAGAGCGACAAAATATATTATTTAATTGCGTTTAAGCTGTTAACTAGAAACAATAGTATTGAATCGACTTTTGCCATTTCGTTTTTGTGTTTTTTTTATTTAAAGAAATGTTTACCGTTTTTCACTTTTAATATTGTCTAAATATTATTATAATTAATCTTCACATTTAAATATCAAACATAATTTGCAGATTATACCAGGAATCACAACAGTGTGTTATTTTTTTCTATGTCGGTGGTATATTTTGAATAATTTTGTCATCTATCTAATTTTCAAAATCCATAGTCAAACATTTCACAACATAACACAAACTTTTTTACTACGTTACTAGCTGATCCGGTGTATCATATTTTAAGAAATGTCTATGTCAAGAGTTGGAGGTGTTGTAGTTTCGACCGCGTCCACAGCAGCCAACGCAGTGAACCAGTCGGTTGTTCCTTGTGAGAAGGTTGTTTGGCGCGATTTTTCTTCAGCTTTACGCTTTATTATTTGCGGGCAGCTCTTATCATCCGATTGGTGAGGACCTGCGCAGTTTGCACCCTTGATCACCGAATTTTCACTTTTACAATTTTGAGCAACATGACCCAATTTCCAGCAGTTACGACACTGCCGTATTGGGTACACATACTGTTTCACAGAGTACAAAACATTTCCAAACTCCACGTGGGATGGCAGAACAGTGCCTTCGAATGTGAAGACGACTGTCCATAGCGGATTGTCAATTTCATCAATTTTTTTTGTCATACGACGCACTTCGAGAATCTCTGGATTATTGGATTGAACCAAGCTTTGTTTGTTGAAGGAACGGGCCAACATTAATTCTTCGTCAGTAATTTCAATGTCCATGTAAGCTATTCCCAGACATTCAGTAAGCCTTTGTGGGATAGAAAACTTCACATTTCCAATTTCCATAGAAATTAAAGCATTCGCCGCCATACGATTGCCCATAAGCACTTTAACTTTGCGCTTGGACAGAGAAACAGCTTTTAAATACTCAGGACCAAATTTTTCGATGATTTTGTTAGACAACTTAATGGCCGAGATACGCTTGGCCGGCTTCGACATTCCGAAAGTTTTATCACACGATTATAGACTCAAATAACGATGCGTTCTATACGAAGGCTGTGAGTAAACTGACGCCGAATGGCAATATATGGTTAATAATTCGTCCAAAAGGTCAACCAAAATATATTTTTTGTTACCATTTAAAGCATTGGAGATGGCACTTCCAACAGATATACTTTTAAAGCAGATTTGTTTTTTCCAAGACACACATTGGTTACCATGGCTTGATGCATGAATCTTGTTGCCCGAACTCTTAAGGTGGCGTTGCGAACATCGAAAGTCCGTATAGAATAGGGTTACCATACGTACTCTTTTAAGAGTACATGTACTCTTTTTCGATCAAGAAATGAGCGTACTCTTCTTTTTGTGAAATCTTGCGGTTTGTACTCTTTTTTTGTTGAAATACATTTTATCAGAGAAACGAACTTATTTCTTCCAGTTCTTAAGTTTGTGTTCCTATATGTTCAAGAAGTCCGAAAGAAATGCAACACTTTATGCAATCATGGCACGATATTAGTTTTTCAAACGATGAATTTAAATGGAAAGCATCACAAATCGATTAAAATCTTATTTTTTTTTTGTTAAAAACAAGTTTTTTATTTATCATTAGTACTTCTCTATAAGTAAATTTCAACAAATTCGATAGTTTTAAACCGCTTTTGAGAAAAGCTTCTTTCAGGCGTCGATATAAACTGTGCAGGCAATCAGCGCCTTTGAATATGCAATTAGCGCCCAAACAGTTGGTGAAGAGCACAACAGCAATTTAAACTCTTTTTGAAATGCAACATTTTCTCATGTTTGCGATGTTCTGATCTCTATCTCTTCGAATAATCCAACGACCAAAGGGCTTTTCACTAGAAATCTGCAAGAAAATGGACAAAAACTAAAAACAATAACTTTCAAATTGTATTTTTTTTTGAAAAATCACAACTGCCAGGTAAGTCACATAACAAGCAACTTTTTTCAACTATTTGAATGGCCTTAAATGTCCTGGTTTCTCCCGTTTCTCCTAAATATTTTTAAATATAATTTCAACGTACTCTTTTTGGCGTTGAAGGATATGGTAACCCTAGTATAGAAGAATCAATGTTCGCGGCAAAGCCCACTTCTTTATCTTGAAGTGACGGTATCTTTGCCATTAGATTGGTGGAAATCAAATGTAGCTCTTCTTTGATTGCATAAATTAAGGCGAAATAACGGTGATGTATACCGAAAACTGGGGGAGCATTAATCTCTTTTTTTAATCATTTTCGAATATTTTGGATGGGATTGCTTTTTTGTAATACAATTTTTTTTTTTAAATACTCACTAAGGTAAAGAATAAGTATAACGTATGATCATTAATAGCAGAATATTCAAACGAAAAAAGTGGCTATAACTAAATGTTTATTACAAAAACAGATTTCATGTTTCGTGATAACTTTGATCACTATGGTTTTAACGTATCTCAACATCTTCAAAATTATTATTTTTGATGAAATTAGCATAGAAGACTCAAAATATCAATCACAGTAATTTTTTGTTTGGACTCAATTGAATTTTCAACGTTTTCTTTCAAAGACAAATATTCTCAAAAGATGGACAATTTTGCTGCATTCATTTAGAGGCATAAATTACAAACATTTATCAATATTTTTTGGACTCAAAAACAGATGAAATTTTACCATCATGTCATTCCCTAAGTTCTCCCATTGTTGCTATGTTCATTTTTCTTTTATAACTTAACCATTTGATAGGGTTTTTAGCCATTTATTCAATGTTTTTTTCTTATACAAAAATTATCATATTATGACCATAAAAATAGCTCTAAAACTATACCTATACAAAGCAAAAATGTTAAACTTTCATATAAAACAACCCATTTGCTTCTAAATGCTATTATTTCATCAGGAGAGGTGTTTGTTTGTGAGTCTTCGAAAATACAGATATTTTAAAACTTTAAAACTACATTTTGAGTAATAGAAAAATATCTCCAACTACAAACCGAATTAAGCCAATTTGAAACTTAATTTATAGGGTTTTCAAACATAGAAAATAGTGTTAACTTCAGACTTAGTTAATGATGATTATCTGCAAAAATTTCATGTTGATCAAAGTCCCTCCAGTTTACGGTACGTCTTAATTTACGCAACAGAAAAGATTAGAAGTATGCTGGCTTGTAGTGTATATCGAAATAAAGCCATTTAAATATCACCTGAAACGAAGATTTCCATCGGTGAGGTTAAACTGTTTTCTTACAAATTCAACTGTAATTAAGATTTATTTTCAAAAATCTGGACAGTTTTTGAAAAATCAGGACGGTTTCTCGAGAGTCAGAACAAATCTTGTAAAATCAGAAAACCTCTGGCACCTCTTGGTTCGGAGAGCAGCGCCTTTTCTCGTGAACGTACCAAGAATAAACTGTATTAGCTCTCAGATGTTTCCTCAACACAATGCGCAATAGATTTGTTCAGAGAAGGGAATTCTCTTCATCAGCGGATGTTGTTTGATTTCTGGAAATTCAAATCGATAACGAGATTAATTTTTGACCAATAATTATTTTCATTCATAATCATTTTTTTCCTTATAAATTTACTTGTTTTTAGTTGAATACATCGTTAGACGAGTCCAAACATTTATTTCAATTATTTTTGTATGTTTAAAAAAAAGGTTTATTGTTATCTATATACATAGATAACAATTTCAGTCAAAAAGTAACCTTCATTGGAAGCTAATGTGCGGCTATCTTGTCGTGGAAAATAATCGGTTTCTGAACGTTTAAAGGGAGTTTTATCTACTCAAAGTGGATTATATCCGGGGATAAAGCCGCCGTGGCGTTTCTGCGATAGAAAAAAAGGAGAAACAAAAGCGTTAAACTATTTTTATCGAATGTTTCGGATTAGAATTTTCTTTTGTTTTGGTTAACCTAACAAACGTACACACGCGCTCATCTGTTTGTGATTAAATCACATATCAGTTATCATAAACTCTCTGCGATAGTATCAACCAAAACATTGGTCCTGGTGGACCATGACAGATGCACCCCCCGGGGGTGGGGGGAACGTTCCAGAAGTGGATAGTTCACCTATTCCCCACTACATGCGGACATCAGATTTTGATGGGAAGAAACGATGGCTTCAAATACGCAGACCAGGAGTTGACCCTGCTGATCTACCCAAAAATCCATTCTTCGTAGCCAGCGCGATCGAAAACCAACTAAAAAAGGGATCACTCAGAAAAGAACTTCAACTCAACATGGAAAACGGCGGAAAGAGCTTTTCCATTTCCACGTACAACGTGGAATTGTTCGAGCTCTTGAAAACAATAACCCGTTTGGATCTTAACACCGTTGTCTAGGTGGTCGACCACCCGACTCTGAACAAGGTTCAGGGAATGTGTTATCAGGCGGAAACAACAGACCTATCACCTGATGAACTTTTAAACGAACTTCAACCTCAGGGCGTCTTAGCTGTTCGTAGAATCACACGCAGAGAAAACGGCAATGTCGTCAACACTCCACTGATCGTCCTTTCTTTTTCGGGCACACGATTACCGACAGAAGTGTATTTTGGTTGGACAAGAGTTCCAGTTCGTACATACTACGAATCTCCGATGGTGTGCAAAAACTGTCTCGAATATAGACATACAAAAAAGAGATGCACGAACAAAGCCAAATGTTTCCGTTGTGCTAAAGACCACCCTATTGATCTCGATAACCCATGCCAACTCCCGTTCAACTGCCCACACTGCCCAGAGGCTCTAAGCGATCACTCTGCAATCAGCAGAAAATGCCCCAAGTTCCGGGAAGAGGAAGTCATCATCCGCTTGAAAACAGACGAATCCTTAACCTGGTCTGAAGCACGAAAGCGAATTTATTCAAGTACTAGCTGATCCCATACGAACTCCGTTTCACTTTCAACTTGTTTAAAAGTCAATTGCCAAGCATTTTTCAGATGCACTTTTGAATTGATTGTTAAGTAATCATTGGACATCATATTGGACGATCACTTTGTCTGTTGTCTGCTACTAAATTTGAAATCAGGAATCAATTGAATGTGCCAAAAAACCTTGTGTATAAATTTCGACTCAATCGTTGCATAACAACGCAGTTATTGCCAAAAATATAAAAACCCTTTCGGTGGCCTCTTATACAATTTTTGATATCTGAAATCGATTTTCCTTCCCTCAAAACTCACGTGTGCCAATTTTCAAAGCAATCCATTGTATAATAACGCCAAATAGCTAAAAACAGTGAAAAAGAAATCTATATGGACGACCCCTTTATCGACCCCTGGCAAAATATTTGACATCTGAAATCGATTGCCCGTCCCTGAAAACTATCTTGTGTAATTTTTCATCCCAATCCGATATATAATAGCGACGATATAGGTTTATTGAAAGGTTAATATGGACGACCCCCTTTGCCGGCCCCTTACACAGAATTTCATACCTGAAAAACTGTTACTCGTCTCTCAAAACTCCCGTGTACCAATTTTCGTCTGAATCCTATGTTTAATAACTACAATATCGTATCAACAGTGAATAGTAAATATGGACGACCCCTTTGGCCGACCCTTGATTTTAGTTTGGATAAGTGAAATCAATTGTTTGTCCCTAATAACTCCTTTGTGCAAATTTCCATCCTAATCCGATGTATAAAAACGTCAATATCGCTAAAATACTGAAAACTTAATATGGACGACCCCTTTTGCCAGCCCCTTACACTAAATTGGATACCTCAAATCGATTGCACGTCACTCAAAACTATCGTGTACCAATTTTCATCTGAATACGATGTATAATAACGTCAATATCGCAAAAATAGCGAAAAGTTAATATGGACGACCCCTTTGGCCGACCGCTTACACAAAATTTGACATCTACAATCGATTTCTCGTTTTTCAAAACACTCATGTGCAAATTTTCAACACGATCCGACGAAAAGTAACGTCAATATCGCGAAAACAATATTTGTCTTCTATGGACGACCCCCTTCAGAAGAGGTCATCCGAAAATCTAAAAACATTTTTCATCATTCCTGGTCCTAATGAGCATCCATGCCAAATTTCAGACCTCTAGCTCTTAAGACGACAGAGTCTATAGAGGACAAACAAACAAACAAACATACAGAAATTGCTTTTTATATATATAGAAGATGTCCAACAAACCATCCTATGCTACTACAGTGGTCGGAGCGGCCGTGGCTAATATTGCTCGTAAGGACGCAGAAATCGCAGAATTGACAAAAAAGATTGAAAAACTAACTCAATTGCAAACCGTATTTGACAATCTTGAAGCCAAGTTCGACCAACTTAAACAGATGTATGAACGTAAGTGCAATGAGTTGTAACCGTCCATATTTGAACGATCACTCGTTTATTTGAAATTCCTCAATTTTCTTAAAATTATTATTTTTAAATATAAGGTGAAATCACACTTCTACCGAGTAAGATAAATAGGGTAGTTTTAAGAATAAAAAGCCAACCAAAAAACTAAAAATGCATTCAAAAATCCACTAAAAATAAAACAAATAAAATAAAATCAAAGTCCAATTAAAGAAAAAGAAAAGAGTAGGTTGCGGCACAACGTTCTTTTCAAATTTGAAAACACAGTACACTGCTAGGTTTGTATACAGCAGCAACAACACCACACTCTCCACAAAACACCATAGAACTTCACCAAAGTGGTATAATATTGCCCTATGGTAAAAGTTCATCAAAAAAGGGAAAAACGGAGTTGGAAAAAGTGAGACTTCCGCTGATCTTCCACTTCGTTTCGGACCAGCAAAGAAGAAACACTTAACGTTACCAAAAAGTGTTGAAAAAGTTAACATCGAAATCGTCCCTCAACTATTTCCGGAAGTGTCTATCCGTGTTGAGTGACATCGTTGACCAAAACCTTTGGCTTAATCCGTGGGTAGCGCCAATTTCTACCAGGATAAGCCTTGGTGAACTGTCTGGTCCCGAAGAAGGCTGAGGTGGCATACCTCATTTTCCGGATATTCCGAAAGAGCGTCTATCAACATACGCTCCTGCAGACTCGCGGTCGGACTGACCAAAGACTGGTGTGTAATCCTCCATCGGTGGCCCAACCGACAACAACAGCAACCCTGCAAAGGTAAAACCAATATCCCGACGGCCTCATGGTGGTGATTCCATCCGAAGGATTCAGGTGCGAATCCGAGCTAACCTAAGCGGACATAATCTTCCCGATCGGCGAATCGGATCCTCGAGGAAATACTAGTAAGTCATCGGCAGCGGCGGGCCCCTACACTGACATCATACACTTAAAAACGTAAGTTTCAATGTAAAATCTTAGCTAGGGACGTTAGGGAACGATAGGGATCGAAGTGCCGAATAAATCCAGAAATTCGGTAACTAAAGTGTGATTTCTACCTCCTCTTATCACTATCCTAATTACGGCAAGCTTGAGCCGACCCTGGGAATTTTGGGGAATCTCTTGTGACTGAGCGGGCGTAACGAAAGGAGAGTTACATTTTGGCGACTAACGTGAAAAACAGCTTCCCTGTTTTTAAGATAACTGAGGGGGGAGAACGATTAAGACCATCGTTTTCATCGGTGTTTCTGAGAAATCCATGTTTAGTTACCAAAAATCTTGACGTGAACTTCATGTAATGGAAAGTTTTTTGTGTTAAATGTAAAAACACGAGGTAAAAGTTAACCTCACCTTCGAAGAAAAACTTCTATTATAGTTCAACGATTCGATCTCGCGTTCGATTATATGGTGCAAAAATCAACAAAAAATAGATCAAGATCAATATAATCAACAAGCAAATCAAATTTTTCTAAATTAAATCAGCAAATTATTTATTTTCCAAATTATTAGATTCAGTTTTCAAAAGCATCTTTTTACCGTCCATAAAAAAAAATCCACAATGGAAAACATCATCCCACAGTATTTCACTATGAATGTAGCACATCTCAGCGACGATGAATTGATCCACGAGTTGATCATTCGCCGCATCGCTTTTGTAGGTGACTCTCGATCTTCGCAAGAGCGAAACTGCAGAAATGCATTAAAACAAGAAAAAATAGACGGTCAATCCGATATCGAATATGTAGCGTGTTGGAACTCAGTTCAAGAAGAGTTGCAATTGTGCGACTCGAAAATCACAGAAATCACAAATTTTCTAGAACCGGGACGGAACAAAAAAGTTCCTGATCAGAAATACAAATCGCGTCTTCTGCATTATCTTTTTCGAGTTTTGAGATTGAAACCGCATACGGGAGATGAATTCGAGCTGTCTAATATTTCCGAAACAGCAAGTCTTTGCGTTAAACTGTTAAACAATTATTTTTCATTAGTTTCACCTTTTCCGGCAGTTCGAAGAGCCGAGAACGACAGCATAAATGACACTTTAATCCGCATGCGTAATGAATCTTCGAATTCAATTAATCAAAACGAACCCATTGATACTCAAAATCCCACAAATTGTTCAGAAATCCTAGAAGAAAATAATGATGAGCGAGAAGAAGATCATGTAGAACAAACTCCATCTCACTGCGAGGAAGAAGAAGAAGTGGGCGGAGCAGTTGGTGGTTCCTTTGATCCGTCTGTTGATCAAGAAATGCACCGATTACGTACAGAGAATTCGAAACTAAAAGCACTGCTCGAAAATGTATTATCGCGTATGGAACGTCTCGAAGCAGATCGTGTTCAAAAACCAATTGTCGCTTTAAATAATGAAAAACAAATTTCCACACAAAATCGTAAAAACCCCACAGAATCGATACAGGAGTCTAGTTTATCTAGCCCAACTGGGCCTAAGTCCAATTATAAAGAAATTTTAGGTTGGTTAGAAAAAGAATATGCTTCGAATAATTTGAATACACTTAACCGGGATGATTCGAAAAATCAAAAGAGTACTAACCAGAATATAGATGTGGTGAAATCCGCTAAAGTAGATGATTATTTAAGCCACAATTCACAGATTCGCGAACCCTCGGGAAAAAGATATCCGATTCATAAATGGAATATTAAATACGACGGTAATGACAATGGCCGACGTCTTAACGAATTCCTTAGAGAGGTAGAGTTTACCGCTCGATCTGAGGGATTTTCCGATAACGAACTTTATTTTTCCGCGTATCACTTTTTCACAGGCAAAGCTCGTACCTGGTATATGGAGGTCAATGCCCATAACGAGTTGCAATCCTGGTCAGCAGTTGTTTCAGAACTCAAGAGGGAATTTTTACCAGCTGATCTTGACTACCAATATGAGAGACAGGCACACTTACGTAAACAAGGCTCAAAAGAGCGTTTCCAAGATTACTACTTGGAAATGTCTCGCATATTCCGAAATATGTCTATCCAGCTCGACGAGCACAAAAAGTTCCAGATTCTATTCCGTAACCTCCGCTCGGAGTACAAGAGCGCCATGCTATCCGCAAATATCACTACAGTAAACAGTATGAGGGAATTCGGGAAGAGCTTTGATTCCATCAACTGGCAGTGGTATGTGAGGCCGGAACGCGATCGAGTCTCCGATCGGCAGGTTAACGAAATCGTCTCTAATAGTAGGTCCACTAACAATAGACAGTGGAAATCAGGGGAGAAATCTCAAAGAGAGTTCAGGAACTCAGAACGGTACCCAAATCCGAGGAACAGCTCCAACGACCATCAGCCGAAACACAAACCTCAGTTTACTAAAACCATCCAACCTGATAACAGATCAGACCATATTGGGAAATCTGATAACCCGAAGCCAGGGCCCAGTCGAGTTTTGACTCCTCTGGAACGAATCGTGAAAAGTTACCTCCCACCGAAGGAAGGTACTTGTCTGAATTGTCATAATTACGGTCACAATCACAATCAGTGTAAGGAAAAACGATTGACGTTTTGCGAAGCATGTGGTTTTCCCGGCTTTTTCGGAACAGATTGTCCCTATTGTCCAACAAAAAACGTGACCAAGACTACCCAATGAGGCGGGGTGGTCAAGTGTCACTTCTCGAAAGTCCTCAATCAGAAATCGAACACACAACAGCTATCCTAAGCCAACTTGGTTACCATGAAGTCTGTTGCCATCCACAACGTGAGCAGGAGGTTAATACAATTTTTCTCCACCCACAGCGTTATGACAACAGACCTTATGTGAAAATCGAGTTGCTCGGGATCAAGCTCATTGCCTTATTAGACAGCGGTTCAAATAAAAACATTCTAGGAAAAGGCGCCCATAAAATAATTTCCAATCTTAACATCAACTTGTCATCTACTGATTTGACTTTAATTACAGCAGGAGGTAGCCCAGTTCAGGTATTAGGAGAAGTTGAAATACCCGTTTATTTCAACGGAACAACTAAACTCGTAAGTTTCGTTGTTGCACCGTCACTTAACAGACAGTGTTATCTCGGCATGTCCTTCTGGGATCAATTTGGGATCTACCCATCGCTTCGCGAAACATTCATCGAAACAATGGATGACTCGGTCGAGCCGATGGATGTAGAGCTCAAATTGAGTCCCGAAGAACTGTCCGAACTGGAAGACATTAAAAATCTATTCTTAACTCCAAAACCTGGTGATATAGGTCGCACTAGCCTGCTCACCCATACAATAGAGATAGCCGATGAGTTTCAAAGTCTGCCTCCAATCCGCAAGAATCCATACCCGTGGAGTCCAGACACGCAGCGAAAAATAAACACAGCGTTAGACGATATGATTCGCGATGGCATTGTTGAGCGCTCACAATCTTCGTGGGCACTGCCAGTTGTTCCTGTGGCAAAACGAGACGTAGATGCTATTCGTCTGTGTCTTGATGCGAGGAAGCTCAACGAACGAACTAAACGCGACGCGTACCCGCTTCCCCATCAAGACCGGATCCTCAGTCGTCTCGGCTCATTTCGCTACATCTCAACGGTCGATCTCAGCCAAGCTTTTTTACAGATCCCACTCAACCCCAAATCACGTCAGTATACAGCTTTTTCCGTCCCTGGGAGAGGACTGTATCAATACACTTGCCTTCCTTTCGGTCTTTCAAACAGTCCTTCTAGTCTCTCTAAGCTCATGGACATCACGCTAGGGTTCGGGGAGCTCGAGCCCCACATATTTGTATATTTGGACGACATAGTTGTCGTGTGTCGAACGTTCGAAGAGCATGCAAATATGTTACGAGAGCTAGCAAAAAGACTCAAAAGGGCCAATCTTAGAATAAACTTAGAAAAGTCTAGATTTTGTGTACCTGAATTGCCCTACTTAGGGTATATCCTATCAACAGACGGTTTGAGACCTAACCCAGATCGTATTAATGCGATCGTGACTTATGAGGTACCCAAATCTGTTCGTGCATTAAGAAGATTTATCGGTATGTGCAATTATTACCGGCGATTTATTGCTCAATTTAGTGCACTTACCGCACCACTAACGGACCTTCTTAGGAACCGCCCTAAGAAGGTAGAGTGGTCGGCTGAAGCGGATCAGGCATTTCGGCGCATAAAAGAAAGGCTTATCAGCGCACCAGTGATGGCAAATCCCGACTATAGTTTGCCATTTACGGTACAGACAGATGCCAGCGATCATGCTGTTGCAGGAGTATTGACCCAAGTGCATAATGGGGATGAAAAGGTTATAGCCTATCACTCTGAGAAGCTCAAAGGTGCAGAGCTTCATTATCATGCCGCCGAGAAAGAGGGATTAGCAGCACTGAGGTGTATCGATAAGTTCAGATGTTACATCGAAGGGACTCGATTCACCTTAGTGACTGACTCTTCCGCTCTTACCTTTATAATGAGATCTAAATGGCGAACCTCATCCCGATTATCTCGATGGAGCATACAACTGCAACAGTATGACATGCTCATCAAACACAGAAAAGGAAAGGATAACATAGTTCCGGACGCTTTGTCCAGGTCTATGGAAGTCTCGGAACTTGTCGAAAATCAGGACTGGCATTCGAAATTGTTTGCCTCGGTGAAAGAAAACCCGGAAAAATTTCCTGACTTTAAGATCGATAACAATCTTTTATATAAATTTGTATCGGCCCAGTCCGACGTTCTCGACTATGCTTTTGAATGGAAGTTATGCGTGCCAACGGAAAAGCGAATGGAAATCCTTGCACAAGAACACGATAACTCGTTTCATGTGGGGTACGAAAAAACCGTAGAAAATATCAAAAAGCGCTTCTACTGGCCTCGCATGGCGTCTGACATTAAAAAGCACGTTTTGAACTGTGAAACCTGTAAAAGAATCAAACATTCCACCATATCTGTCGTTCCAGAAATGGGAAACCAAAGAGTCACAACAAAACCGTTTCAGATACTCACAATCGACTACATTCAATCACTACCAAGAAGTTCCAAAGGCAATGCACATTTATTGGTTTTAATGGATGTATTTTCCAAATATTGTCACTTGATTCCTGTACGAAAAATTTCTTCGAGTAGCGTTTGTGAGCTTCTGGAACAGTTTTGGTTTCGACGTCTTTCGGTTCCCCAATTTCTGATATCGGACAACGCCTCCATTTTCCAATCGAAGGAATTCCAACAGTTCCTCGCTAAGTACGAGGTAAAACACTGGGCAAGTGCCAGACATCGTTCACAAGCGAACCCAACAGAGCGACTGAATCGCACAATAAACGCGATGATTAGGAGTTACGTTAGGGAAAACCAGCGAGTGTGGGATTCTCGAATCTCCGAAGTAGAGTTTGTGTTGAACAATACTGTTCACACAACTACTAAATATACTCCCTATTATGTGATATTCGGTCATGAGATACTAACAGCAGGTAGTGAACATCGTTTCCAAGATCGAGATACTCTTTCAGAAGAAGAGAGAATTACTAGAATGCGTGTAGTAAACCGGAAAGTATACGATAGGGTTACCGAATTCTTACAGAAAGCTCACGAGAGTACTAAGCGTAGGTATGACCTGCGTCATAAGCGATATGCTCCAACCTTCTCAGTTGGCCAGCGAGTGTTTAAACGAACGTTCAAACAATCGTCTGCTGCGGGAAATTTCAATGCCAAGTTGGGTGAAGTGTACGAGCCGTGTGTTATAATCGCGAAAAAAGGGACATGTGCGTACGAGGTGGGAGACGAAAAAGGGAAAAGTCTGGGAGTGTTTTCTGCAGGAGACCTCCGGGCTTAGTTCAATTTCGAAAAGGGATCGAAAAGTGCATCGTTGATCTAAATGTGAAACTCCGACAGAGTTTTGGCATTGTTCAAAACCGTTTCTCAATACCAATTATCTCTTCGTATTCGAGCAGTTTCCTCTTGATCGAGATGTGCAAGCAATGCAGACGTGCATGTGCAGATAGATTGCAGTTTACTAAAGGTACCTTTGAAAAAGAAAACATATTTACACATTTATTATTTTCCATACAAAACAATGCTTTTGTTCTTCTTATTCATCATTTTGCTGAACATAATATAGTTAAAAACACATTTTGTATTATGAACGCGGTTAAACAAAAATTCGAGCAGTTTTGTTCTTTGTTCCATCTTTGAATATGAAAAATATATAAAATGACGTCACTTAGCTGAAACCGGTGTTTATTTGATTTGCTTGCTTTATGATGCCGAATGAATTGAAAAATAATGACAATAAATGAACATTAATGATCATTTGGCCAACTTTAAAAAAAATGATACTGTCTTATTTCCCTCGAAGTAATTGGGTTTATTTGAAGATCGAATCGATATTTATGATGTTTCTGAAAAAAAAAACAAAATCTCTTCTAATAAAAAAAAAAAATATTGGAAGCAAAAACAAAATGGAGTATACCCTTCAATACTTAAATGCACCTCGCGCGATTTTTCTTTAGATTTTCGTTTTGAAATTTTCAACCATCTGATCAATGGTGAAAAAAAACATTATTCTTTTGTTATTTATTTACGTTTTTCAAATATTTCTTCATTTGTTTACTATATGATTATCGAGTCTCATTATTTATTTATGTGCAGTTACGTACAGTTTCTTTTTGTCTTAGAGCTGTATATAGTTGTTCTTCTTCGTTTATTTATTTGAATTAGTTTAATTAATATCTAGCCACAAAAAAATAACTGGCTTTGCTAAACTTGAAGTGAAGTGTTGTTTGAAGATTGATTGGAGGTTTCTAATAGAGTGGTACAGGTGCGGTACTACGGTGGAAATTTGAAAGTCTCCCTATGAAAAAAATTGCTTCCACAATTTTTTTCTCCTTCGCCGTGGGGTAGTGTAACCGTCCATATTTGAACGATCACTCGTTTATTTGAAATTCCTCAATTTTCTTAAAATTATTATTTTTAAATATAAGGTGAAATCACACTTCTACCGAGTAAGATAAATAGGGTAGTTTTAAGAATAAAAAGCCAACCAAAAAACTAAAAATGCATTCAAAAATCCACTAAAAATAAAACAAATAAAATAAAATCAAAGTCCAATTAAAGAAAAAGAAAAGAGTAGGTTGCGGCACAACGTTCTTTTCAAATTTGAAAACACAGTACACTGCTAGGTTTGTATACAGCAGCAACAACACCACACTCTCCACAAAACACCATAGAACTTCACCAAAGTGGTATAATATTGCCCTATGGTAAAAGTTCATCAAAAAAGGGAAAAACGGAGTTGGAAAAAGTGAGACTTCCGCTGATCTTCCACTTCGTTTCGGACCAGCAAAGAAGAAACACTTAACGTTACCAAAAAGTGTTGAAAAAGTTAACATCGAAATCGTCCCTCAACTATTTCCGGAAGTGTCTATCCGTGTTGAGTGACATCGTTGACCAAAACCTTTGGCTTAATCCGTGGGTAGCGCCAATTTCTACCAGGATAAGCCTTGGTGAACTGTCTGGTCCCGAAGAAGGCTGAGGTGGCATACCTCATTTTCCGGATATTCCGAAAGAGCGTCTATCAACATACGCTCCTGCAGACTCGCGGTCGGACTGACCAAAGACTGGTGTGTAATCCTCCATCGGTGGCCCAACCGACAACAACAGCAACCCTGCAAAGGTAAAACCAATATCCCGACGGCCTCATGGTGGTGATTCCATCCGAAGGATTCAGGTGCGAATCCGAGCTAACCTAAGCGGACATAATCTTCCCGATCGGCGAATCGGATCCTCGAGGAAATACTAGTAAGTCATCGGCAGCGGCGGGCCCCTACACTGACATCATACACTTAAAAACGTAAGTTTCAATGTAAAATCTTAGCTAGGGACGTTAGGGAACGATAGGGATCGAAGTGCCGAATAAATCCAGAAATTCGGTAACTAAAGTGTGATTTCTACCTCCTCTTATCACTATCCTAATTACGGCAAGCTTGAGCCGACCCTGGGAATTTTGGGGAATCTCTTGTGACTGAGCGGGCGTAACGAAAGGAGAGTTACAGAGTGTAACGCTCTACGATCTGAAATCAATGAGTCAAATATGTGTAAGAAGCCTCTTTCTCAATCCACTAAAAAAACTGCAATCATATCTGCACCGGAAATCGCTCTTAACACGCGCTCTAAGAGTAAAACAAGATCGGCCAACATTACCATACCCAAAACCGACCAAACCTCTAACATCAGCAAAGGCAAACGCGGTAACCGTTCCCCCCTGGACACAGAGCCAAAAAAATTCATCAGTGATGCAAGCAATAAGGAAAGCTGCGACTCAATCATGATTCAATCAAATAGCGACTCTTCCGACTATGAAATACCCGAAACACCCGGAACTGCTGGAAATATAACCATAGGGAGAAGCTCAAGCGAAAATAGTTTATTTCGACTTGAACGTGAATAACGACCCCACGTTCACAAGACCTGAACACATCCAACCCCATTCATCTGCCCAGAAAATCAACAACAAACTAAGAAAAACCCGGAATGGAACACAATGTCTACCTTCAACATACTGCCTGACACCGGACATGCTACAAATCGCTCCAACAAATCCTGATCCACGAGAATCACACCATGAAACGCTTCAACCCATTTCCACCCCAAGTTACACCCTCCATGAGGCTGGTAACTTGGGGGCACTCGTAAGTACCGATCCTCATTCCAAACGAACAGATCCCAACGCTGTTGACCTTTACAGATTCAATGCTCTCAGTACATCGACCAACAACCATCGTCTGAGGACACTGTCACCTAACTGGGACCCCGGCGAAGGCACCAGCACGAGACACTTCCCACCACCAGCTACAATAGCAATTAGCAACACCTCAACATCAGCACCACCCAACATCGTTCAACAGACCAGTCAGCATCGTTCGCTGGATCAATCGTCCACCAGTAACCGTGAGATCGACAACAATCGGAAACCGCGAGTTATGGCTGTTCACTGGAACATATGTGGCCTAAGAGGACGTCTTGCGGAACTACAAAACCTCATCCTGAACGATAACCCCGTTATCATAGCCCTACAAGAAACAAAATGCAGTGCCAACGACTTCCCTGCATGCAACCTTAAAAAAGATTACTTCTGGAAACTCAAGACTGGCTCCTCGAGTGCCTCCCAGCAGGGGGTAGCGCTAGGCATTCGGTTCGACATACCCCACTCGTTTCTAGACGTACAGACCGAATTGCAGCTAGTGGCAGCGTCTTTAGATCATCATGTTAAAGCAACGTTTGTTTCAATATACCTATCGCCTAACGGTTCTCCCTATCAATTACTCACCAACCTCCAGGCTGTGATGGAAGCACTTCCTCCACCTATCGTGTTGATGGGAGATTTCAACGCTCACAGTCCCATATGGGGCAGCTCTAAATCAAATACTATGGGAGAAATGATTGAACAGTTTATCGCCGAACACAACCTCACCCTTCTGAATACTGGGGAACATACACGTCTCGACCCAGTTTCTGGATCAACGGCTCCACTGGATTTAACATTAACATCCAATTGTTTGGTGAATACATTTATCTGGAGCGTAGACGAGGACTGTAGAGGTAGTGACCACTTTCCAGTAAAGTTATCGATACTCGCAGAATTCCAATCCATAAGCATTCGAACCCGCTGGAAATTAGAGGAAGCTGACTGGGCACAATTTGAGTTAAGCATTCAGGAAGCTATATCACTAGATTCAGATTTTAACAATGGTGAACTACTCAAAATTATTAAAAAGGCCGCTCACGAAAGTATTTCAAGAACATCCGGACGCGTCGGTAAAAAATCTCTACCTTGGTGGAATCCAAATGTAGCTACGCTTATAAAAGATCGACGTAAAAAGTTAAGAGTGCTTAGAAAACTATCAATCAACGACCCCGAACCCCCAACGAATTTCAAACCATCCGAAACCTCACACGATCTGCAATTCGACAAGCTAAAATATCGTCATGGGAACGGTTCGTGGAAGGGATTAACCCAAGTACACCCACACAGGACATCTGGAGAAGAGTCAATACATTGAGAGGTCAACGTAGGCGGCACCAACCCTCATTACTTATCAATGGAAACATAATCGAGAATCTTTCGGAAGTTGCCAATATTTTTGCAAATCAATTCGCCCGAGTTTCTGCAACCGAAAATTACACCGAAGATTTCCAAGCACGTAAACGTGAAGCCGAAAGAAATTGGTTGTCTTTCGAGGGAGGCGAAAATCTTGAGTTTAACACTGAATTTAGAATCGAAGAGCTCCTATGGGCCTTAGATAGAAGTAATGGTAAATCTGCTGGATCCGACACGATTAGTTACCCAATTTTAAAACACCTACCGTACATTGCAAAACTGGCCCTCCTTAAAACATTCAATGGTATATGGAATTCCGGGCAGCTACCACCTGAATGGAAACACGGGATCGTTATTCCCATTCCTAAGCCAGGTAAAAATCACAGAATACCAGATAACAACCGACCCATTACCTTGTTAAATTGTGTCGGAAAAGTGATGGAGAGAATGGTGAACAGAAGACTAACTAATTTCCTTTTCAAAAACAATCTTCTCAAGAAAGAACAATACGCCTTCCTATCGGGTAAAGGGACTAATGCCTACTTCGGGGACCTAGAACTTTTACTCCACCCAGTATTGAAGGAAAGTACTCATTGCGACATGGCTCTTTTGGATATTAGTAAGGCATACGACCAAGCATGGAGGTACTTAATCCTGTCCACTTTGCACAAGTGGGGGGTGAAAGGACAGATGGGAAAATACATTGAATGCTTTTTAAAAAACCGAACTTTTGTGGTTTCGGTGAATGGAAAGGAATCGGAATCTAAAACTCAAGAAAATGGAGTACCCCAAGGCGCTGTTATATCAGTGACCTTGTTTCTAATAGCCATGAACTCTTTAATCTGCAGAATTCCAGTAAACGTAAAATCTTTAATATACGCAGACGATATCCTTCTTGCTGCCAAAGGAAAAGATCAAAAAGAATTACGAGCGAAAATTCAACATGCTGTTGAAATTACTAATTGCTGGGCAAAAGAAGTGGGTTTCACGCTGTCTTCTACGAAGTCCCAAATACTTCACGTCTGCCGCAAAAATAAACATATAGATGTCCCTAGTATTATAATCGATGAACAACGAATAGAAGAAGTACAAGCAGCTAAAATCCTTGGTTTAACAATTGATCGACGCCTCCGCTTTGGGGCGCATGCCAGAGATTGTAAAAAAGCTTTGGGTACTACCAGCAGACTTTTAGAAATGATCGGAAATCGCGTGACTGGAGCTAACAGACGCACTATGATGAAACTACACCGTAGCTTAACAATACCAAAAATGTTTTATGGTGTCGGAATGTACAGCCTTGGTGGTGAGAGAATCTTAAAAACCTTAGAGCCAGCATACAACTCCATCATTCGAAGCATAACAGGTGCATTCAAATCCAGTCCAGTTTTATCCATATATGCTGAATCAGGCCTTCTACCATTTCGACATACATACATCGAACAGCTCAGCTTTAAAGCGATTCAACTGTATCAGAGGACAAAGACCCACGAAGATAATGATTTTTTTGGCCACCCTTTGATTGATCGTACAAATAAAATGCTAGAAACTCTCCACTTAGGGACTATAACTCCCATCGAGTTAGTGCTGCAACATGGTCATCGCCCCTGGTACTTGCGTTCCCCGAAAATCGACTGGACATTCAAAAAATCTCTTAAAGCTGGCGTATCTTCGGCTATAGCAACCCAAGTCTTCAAGGAACACGTAGTTCGGAAATATGAGCATTTCCAACAAATATTTACAGATGGGTCAGTTACTGGAAATCAAGTTGGTTCAGGAATATGGTCCGAATCTTTCGAACTAAGCAAACGACTGCCAAACGGATGCTCAATATTTTCAGCCGAAGCGTGGGGAGTTTTGAACGCAGTAAAAATGATAGCATCACCCAACACACCAACAATCATTTTCTCCGATTCAGCCAGCTGCATCACCGCGATCGAAAACGGATCCTCGAAACATCCTTGGATTCAAGCCATTGAAATTGAATCTAGACAGAAAAACGTGGTCTTCTGTTGGATCCCTGGACACACCGGAATCTCCGGTAATGAAAAAGCCGACCTACTCGCTAATGCTGGTAGATCTAAAGAAATGAATGACATGAAAATACCTGCCGCAGATGCAACCAGAAAAACTAAATTGAGTATCCGAAATGTATGGGAGGACGAATGGATAGAGGAACAGGAAAAATTCCTTCGTAAAATAAAAAGCACAACGTTTTCCTGGAAAGACAGAACGAACCGAGAAGAAACCCGCGCTCTAAGTCGACTCAGAATTGGACACACACGATTAACACACTCTGGACTATTTAGCAGAGAAAGATGCAGAGCAACCTGCGAGGTTTGCGGGATTGCTTTATCTACTGAACATATACTTCTTGATTGCCGGAAATACGAAGACGCCAGAGCAAGCCTACTCATCAATGGAGATATCAGCGAAGTTCTCTCAAATACCGCCGAAAATGAAGACAGATTAATCTCCTTTCTCAAACAAACAAGACTGATTCATCAATTATGGGCCCTATTACATAAGACGAGTCACGAGTCATTTTACTCGAGTGAGCTATTTTGGTATTACAGAAGTCGAGTCGAGTCGAATTTCAGTCGAGTACCTCGACTGAGTCGACTGCTTGAAAGTTCGTGACTCAGCTGTTTCACTCGACTACCGTAATACGATATTTTGCTCGACTTGACAGTGACTGGAGTCGAGTCGAGTTACTCGATTCGTCTTATGTAATAGGGCTCTATGAAAATACAAATTGTAAAAATTGTGAAAACAAAAAAGAATAGACCCGAATGACCCGGGTGGTTAAAAGGTCTCAAATAAATTATAATAATAATAATAATATTAGATAACGATTTCTGTCTGTTCCCTATAGACTCGGAAATTACTGAACCGATTTGCGCGGAAATTGACAGGTGGGGGTATTGAAAGCACAGGAAGGATCCTATTATGGTTTGAGACCCCTCCCTCTTTCATGAAGGGGGAGAGGGGCCTCTCAAAAAAGACAATTTTTTGCATAACTCGAGAACCCATCAAACAAATGGTATAAAATTTGGCATGGGGTGATATTTGGGAACGAGGAATATTTTTTTGAATATTAGGTACCCCTCCCTCCTCTCAATGGGGTGATAGGAAAGGGGCAGGGGAGCCACCTTACAATTTTTCATATAAATTGAAGACTTATCAAAATATTGGAACCAAATTTGGCACGGGAAGGTATTTGGATACGAAAAATATTTCACTGATAATTTGAGACTCCCTCTTTCCAGTAGAAAGGGGAGGGGGCCTCTTTCATATTTTTTTTACATAACTGAAAAACTAATAAAGCAAATGGAACCAAATTTAGCATGGGAGGGTATTTGGAAACGTGACATGATCTAATGATTGTTTGAGACCCCTTCCTTTTTCCAGCGTGGAGAAAAGAAAGAGGGAGGGGAGTTCCATACAATTTTGACTGCATAACTCAAGAACTACAACAGCAAATGGAACCAAATTTAGCATGGAACAATATTTGGGTACGAGAAATGCTTCCATTAATACTTGGTATCCCTCACTCCTTCAAAGAGGTGGATGAAAAGGGGTAGGAGAGGTCTCCCTTACAATTTTCAGTACAACTGGAGAGTTGATCGAGCGAATTGAACCATATTTTGCATGTGAGAAAATTTGGATACGACAAATGATTTTATTATAAATTGAATTATGAATTGGTATTAGTCTATGATTATTTAATACATCATCCTCCTTTCAGTGAGAAGGTACATAGAAGGAGGGAGGTGAGCCCAATACAATTTTGTTAGCATAAGTTTTCAATTTATGCTAACGAAGCCAACAAATGGAAACAAAAATGGCATGGAAAGGTACTTGGTTACGAGATATGTTTCTACGATTGTTATAGACCCTTACGCTTTACAGTGTAGAGGGGAGAAGAAAGGAGGGGTTCCATATACATATATATTTTGTGGTAAAGCTTTAAAACTTATCAACCAATGGAACTATATTTGATATAAGAGGATTTTTGGGAACGAAAATAAATTGGGTATGATTATTAAAGATCACGACCTCCATTCAGCAGGGGATAAAGGGAAGGACAGGGGGAGGGGCTCTCCTATCAGTTTTTAGCATAAATCCAGAACATATGAAGCAAAATCAACCATATTATTTGCGTACGATTAATTTGAGACCCTCCAGACAGATTAAAATTATCAGACCTTAATTACACATTTGTGTTGCAATTCGAAACTCCAGTGGTTGCTTACGTATCATGTTATAATTTGATTTAAAATAATGCCAATAAAAAACATAAAAATTTGAATAATTTTTGAAAATATCATTTGTTTTTGAAAGGTGTAATATCCTATGATATAATAACAATAAAAGAATGTGTTATTTGTATATTCGGCAATAACATCTCGAGACCAATCGATCCTAACCCTTCGGATATCGTTAGTTACTCTACTTACGAATCCATTCCCTTGAACGTCTCATCCAGCTGTTATTAACTGGATATATGGTAACTTACGGTGACTTGTTGATCAAGCCTTAGCCACAACTGCGGTACAACCGCGCACCCAAGGTGGCTACCATACATACATACATACATACATACATACATACATATAATAACAATAATAGAATCCTTTGCTGGAATCTGACACCTTACTTTGTCAAGTTTTACACAGATGAATTCAGATGTTTCCGTCATCCGAGTTTATAGGGAAATGACAGACATAAATCCATTTTTAAATATTCAGACGTTCAAACTTACATAAAGTTTCCATATTTCGATGAAAATGTGAGTAAAAAAAAATTAACGATTAAAGAGAAAAATGGAATATTTTAATGAGCATATTCAAATTTCCTTTAAAACAGCGATATTTAATTCAAGTGGAACAAAATTGAACACCCGATATGAATTTTATGCAATAGCCTACCTTCAAATTTGCTATTTCAGCTATCCTATTGCACGCTTCCAGGTTCAAGTCCGCTCCAAAAATCGATAACGCCTTCAGCTTCTGGCAGTTCTGCAGCACGGCCGTATATCCATGCAAGAAATCGTTGTGACGAAAGACAAGTGCCAGAGACCGTAGCCTGCGCAAAGTTCGAACGAAATTGTCCCCTAGCTGTTGGCTAGGGGAAAATCGCTCCGGGAAAAAAGTGTCCGAAGCTAGCTTGAGGGTGTGCAGGCGATGAAAATCGGGAATGTCACAGCACTGTAGCAAGATTGGAAGATTCGTACATTCGATTTTTAATTCATGCAGCTGTTTGGCGAGCGCTTCTACTAATGTAATTTCTTCCTTTCTACTAAGGTGTATTGTTAGATGAATGAGGTTTTCAGGAAAGTTCCAAACATTGTTCGATAAGTGGCCATATTCTATGCAATCAATGGAGAGTCTTGTGAGATTTGGAAATCGAGTTGTTTCACATGTTTCCCCGAATAATTCTATAAGCAGGTCACTTTGTACGCTTTCCAGACTTAACTCTTCTATCTGAGGAATGACGTCGGCTTTGAACACTATCTTTCTTAAAGAATTTAGAAAGTTTTTTCGAATAAGCGACTTGGGGCTAGCGTCAACGTCGCGAATTGTAATGCAAGGAAACTTGGCCAGCCAGTCTTCAACGATAGCGTCCACATTGTCGGGATCCACTCGAAGGCGCCTTTGTAGAAGATAGTGCTTGGTGGTCAACATTTCATACCAATTTCGACACACCAGATGCAGAGGGCGTCTTTCATGGGCCGAAAGCTTGTCAAACACGCAGCACATGATCTGTTGAGGTTAGATTCATGTAAGAATTCAAATTGGTCAACCTTTAAACAAGCACAATACTCACCTCAACCGGCAGATTTTGTATTTCGGTCATAACTGAACAGCACCAGTGAAACTAAACCATACATCACAACACGACACCAATACTGACTGTTTATCGCGTACCGTACGCCTCGCCAACTGCGATCCCCTCGTTCGACCATCTGATTTCTAAAATAAACGAACGGCCGTGCCTCTGGTTTCATTCATCGTCCCTAAGCTACGTTACCCTCATCGAGGAACTTCCCTCACTCTCCTGAGAAGCTTCATTTCATCACCTCCTCTATGGAATCCCCCACCGAACAGCATAATCAAAAAAGAAACATAACTGCAACCGAGCGAGGCCGATACCGAATTGTGGTTCCTTTCCCTTGTTCCTGTTTTGGTTTTTTTTTGTATCGGATACACTATTTATCAACAACAACAACAACAACGTCAACAGCAACATTCTGGCTGCTCAATGCTTCCCCTCGATTTGTTTTGGTTTTGCTGTTGTTGCTGTTGCGTTAATTCACTTGTGAACGCGGCTCTGATAAACTGGCATCAAAATGTGCGAGCAGCCTTTCTCTTTGAATGTTACTCGTGGTTACTCTCTCTTGCTCTCGTCAAAAAAGCAATAAAACAAAAATTAAAAAACAAAAAAATACTATTGCCAAATTCCTGAAATAAGATAATTGTCCATGAAAAAAATACAAAGTAAAAAAAATAATATATATATTTAAAAAAATTGATTTTGTGTTAACAGTTTATCACCGCTGGTTTATGATTTTAATTTAATGATTAATGGCATTTCGGTGAATTATACATACTAATAGGAAGAATTTCAAATGAAATTAATGAAAATTATAGACGGATAGATTAGATTAGGAAGCATGAAAGGTGTTGAAAATGAGCCAAGAGCGTGATTTGAGAAAACTTCTTGCCGCACAAGACCATTTGTCCCACATCGTATTATTGTCTAGAAGCAAAGTCGATAGGCTGACTTTGCATTGATCTATACAATGATACATGGATGGATCGAAGCACGTGTTTTTCGTACCCCGATCGGAATACGGGACAAATGGTCTTGTGCGGCAAGAAGTTTTCTCAAATCACGCTCTTGGCTCATTTTCAACACCTTTCATGCTTCCTAATCTAATCTATCCGTCTATAATTTTCATTAATTTCATTTGAAATTCTTCCTATTAGAATGTATAATTCACCGAAATGCCATTAATCATTAAATTAAAATATTTTAAAAAATGAAATAACAAATTAGCAAGAATGTATAAGAAGTAAATGTACAAAAGATCGGAATAATTTGGAGATAGAATCCAAAGAGATTCAAATTGTCTAATTTGTTTATTTAGAGAAGATTTTAACCAACATGGCCATTCTTCCTCTCACCAAAAGAAAAGTATCTCTATAGACCTTAATGAAGTTTTCTTCAAACATTTAATTGTATTTTCAGGTTATTCATGAAACCAAACGTTCATATGTGCAAAAAAAGCTTATAAAATTTGGAAATTGCAAAAAAAAAAGCAAAAACTATTTTTCCACTTATCAAAGGCCATGAAAGAATGTCTTACCTATCATATAGACAAGAATCAATAAACAATTAATATAAAATAATGATTTTTTTTTGTTTTAAGTAGTTCAAGAAAGTTAAGGCTTTCAAAAAAACTATGAGAAAATAAATACATACCTTATAAAAAATGTAAATTTCAAATTTATGCTATGTAGTCCGAGATATTTAGATTTATGCACAAGCAGTTTTTTTTCTTGGCAAAACTTAAAAATTTGAGCATAACTAAAAAAACTGTTTTCGGAGGGTTTTATTTTACATTTATTATTAATTTTTTTTTATTCTGATCCCGTGCGAACTTCGTTTCGCAAGCAATTATAAAAATGTGATTAAATAAAATTGTGTTTTTCCAACTTAGTATGAAATTCCCTACACTGAATAAACAAAAACTATTCAGTAAGAGCATTTTTATTAAAAAGATGGAAAACCCTCACAATTGCAACGAATTTGTTTCTTTCTAAAACCCGTTCTTTAATTCGTATGTCTACCGTATAATTCCCACAAAAATGTCGCGAAAGCTATTGCTGGTTTATGAGAATGACGCTTTTTCGTTACATGACTATCAGAATTTGTATACCCTCAATTCTCAATAAATAACTGTGCACAAATTTTCCTCATAGATCCTATGCATTAACTTTTAACTCATAATTTGACATTACGGATCGATTCGTCTTCCCTCAAAAACCCCGTGTGCTAATTTTTACGTCCATTCACTTAAACGTTTCTTAAAATCCTGATGTGGAACAGCAAAAAAAAAACAGTGATAAGGTAATATGAACGACCCCTTTGGCCGACTCGTAATACAAAATTGGATAAGGCAGCCCGTCGACCCACATGATAGATAGATAATAATTATTAAAAACTTAGAAACTAAATAAATGAATGAAATGAAAAAACGAATAATAAAAAAATCTATCAGCTGAATAAAAATAACAGCAAACACGGAAAAAAATTCCAAAAACCCTGTTTTAAAGATGTATGCTCTATGATCATTTCCTCCGAAGACATTATGCATTTTTGAGATGAGGGAAGATAGCAAACAAAGCAAACAAAAAAATTGATTTTCTGACCAGATTTCTCTAGGTTCCAGAAAAGTGACGAGGCTCTACTGGGGGACAAATCATTATCCAATTTTGTTTTTCCGGGGGAGGATGAGATTTTCTATATTCTTATAAAAAAGTTGTCTGAAAGCAGTTTGAATTTTTAAGTTAAAATCTTCAATAAATGTTTTCACTTGGCTTATTTTCTCAATCAATGGAAACATGCCAAAGTAACTTCAATTTTGAAAATTAAAAGTGCTTCAGAGCCTTCAAGTTATCAACCAATTAGTTTGCTTCCTTCTTTAAGTAAACTATTTGAGAGAGTTATTTTGAATAGAATGATGATTCACATTTATCAGAATTCTATTTTCCCTGATGAACAATTTGGGTTTCGTCATGGACATTCTACTACACATCAACTAATGTAACTAATATGATTAACACTAGCAAATCTGAAGGTTATTCAACTGGTGTTGCTCTTCTAGATATTGAAAAAGCTTTTGACAGTGTTTTTCACAAAGGTTTAGTAGCTAAATTAGCTCGATTTGATTTTCCTGTATATCTCACCAAAATTATTCAAAATTATTTGACTAGCCGAAACTTACAAGTAAGCTATCAAAATTCATGCTCTGAAAGGACACCCATTAGAGCTGGTGTCCCTTAGGGCAGTGTACTTGGGCCAATTTTATACAATATTTTTACTTCTGATCTTCCTGATGTTCCAGAAGGAAAAGGTAGAGGATTATTTGCTGACGATACTTTGCTTTCAGCCAAAGTTCGGAATTTACGGGTGGTACGCAGTAGACTGCAACAAAATTTGCAATCTTCCTTTTTGAATTACTTGAAAATGTGGAAAATTTCTCCCAACGCTTTCATTTCCCCATAAGCCAAGAGCAAATTTTTTAAAACCTAATGAAAATTATTTCATAACTTTTAATGGGGTTTCATTAGAATGGTCTGATCACGTGAAGTACTTGGGACTCACACTTGATCGGAATCTTACTTTTAAAAATCACATTGAAGATATTCAATCTAAATGTAATGAATACATTAAACACTCTCATCAACAGGAAATCAAAGCTGTGCGGCTTCCACCTTGGCACGGCACCGAAGATCTTCATCGGATTGCGGGCATTGAATCGATCGATGAGATGACCAACAAAATCATATCTAACTTCAGAGGAAAATCAACGCATTCGTTCTCATTATAATTAGTTTTATTTTTGGAAAGTTTTTAGTTTAAGGTTTAAAATATTTTTGACATTATAGGATGTTCTCCTACATCAATACTTGATTGCGCTCAGCAAATTTAAGTCTTATAAATATTTTTTTAATAGTCTAGTTAACTATTGAGCTGAACACCTAATTTAATGTAACAATGTAATATGAATTGGTTCAAATAAAGACATATTAAAAAAAACCCTTATGAACATTGTTGAGTTTTCAGTTTCCAGAGTTTTCTTATTGCTTAGTTTTTTTCACGTGTAATGTTCGTTCCAAATCACAATAAATGCCAAGCCGTTTCGGTCCCCTCATCCAACTGATGCCTCCGGAGGCTACCCAATTTTCAAATAGCTCCACGTACCGGAAATGAAATTACCGTAATTACTGGACGGTTTAGATATAGGCGCACAGCTTTACGGGATGGAGCTTCGGTTTCGGACTTTTGCGTCCACTCAAGGGGACCACCGAAATAAATGAAAAAAACCTAAAGAAAACGTCAACTGGTGACTGGACCGAAGTGGCTGGAGGATGATTTTTTTTCTTCAATTGTCCGCATCTCGAAAGATCATCACTTTTGACACGGACCTGATAACTAACGAATAGTCTGCGTGTGTCGAGTTTATGAAACAAATTACCGTGGACAATTTGGCGTGTCCGAGTTTTTTTTTCGGGAAGTTTATTTTTCATCTCTTCAAAACTACCGTGAACCTTAAGGCACAATGAGCGCATATGATCGTTTGACGTCGCGTAAGAATTCCCACTTCCTGTTGATTTTGTCCCTATCTCTCTCTGTCGTGTGGCTAATGGATCATGATGGTGACAGCTCATTGTGCGCAAAAGAGATTTTGTGAATCCATAGTGCGTGGTAATAACTTCTTCCGAAATCATTTCACAGAATAGACCCCAATCCTGGAGGCACTTTAGAGCAAACAAACATCAACGATCTGGAAGAACCTTTAAACACTTTTAACGACGACAATTTAATGTCACCAACTTAACAGCAGCAGTGCGCTCAGGTACCTAATTATAATCGGACACATCTCTCCCGTTATAAGACCTAGACCTATGGATGGTTTAATTTTAATCGTTTCCCGTGAAAATGGCGAGCACACGGATTGGGCGTGAAATTATTCGAGCTGGAAGCGAACGACCCACTTTAATTGCCGGCTTCATTTTATTGGGGCTTATCGAAAAGAAGTGATCAAACGCTGATTTTCGTTTAAAGTTGCAAACAGGTGCTATCATAAGGAGTTAAAATTTTCCTCTGAACTTCTATCCGTCTTTCATTTCAACTTTTTAACCATCACCGATAAAGCCGTTAAATAATTTAAAAATAAATTGTATCTTCTACTCATTGTTTCTCTTTCTGTGATTAGAAGTATTTTTAACAAATGTGAAACTTTTCATGCAACTCAAATGCAACATTCTCAAAAATGTGTAAAAATAGGATGCCTTTCTCAAAAATGTGAAATCAAACATGAGCGTGTCCTGATTTGATTTAATTATTTAAATCAAGTACTGCGTACTCAGAAGCATGCAAAAAGGCAAGAAGCACTCTAAAAAGAATTTTTTTTTGGAGTTTAAATGGATCAGGTCAATGAAAGAGTAAAATCAAAACATGTAGACATTTAGTTTTTGCTTTTTAGAACTTTTAGAACACGCTCCTTATTTTAAACTTAAAATTAGGTAGTTTTGCTTCAAAACAGCACTTCAGTGGTAAATTTGAGTTCGACTTGGCAATCGCAAAACTTAGTTCTGACAGGCATACTCAAAACTAAGTTCGGCAGCTGAACTCACATTTATCCTTTTCATTCGAAGGCTGTTAATTTCTAGGGAATAAAAGGATGGTTAAGATTTTTGGTAACCGAATGTTACTGTTGCTTGTTACATTGCATTGTAATTACAAAGCGGTGGAATGTTTTGACACTCCCGGTCAAAACTACAAAGGAAACTTTCGGCTGTTAAATACTTCCCGTGGAAAGTAAATAACATTCGGAAATTTCCGGATTTTCCAATCCGCTCACTATAGATAACAATGACGGACACAATTTAAAGCCGACAACGCGGACATTCCATTATGACGTTCTTTTATAGTCTTCCGGTTATTGTTCCGGAACGACAAAATTTTGCTAAGTGGTTGATCAGCTTTACTCCCTCGCCGAAGGAAAAAAAGAGATAAGTTTTGAGTTTGCAGTTTGCGTTTTGAATCATCGCAAGGAGGAAAAAGGAAACTTAACTTTAAGTTTATAGAATCAAATTATGTTTTGAACCCCGGTCATACTTAATTTTGAGTTAAAAAATAGCGTTAAGTGATTTAAAACAAAAGGGTTAAATGTAGCGGGCCGAAAAATTGAGATTCCGGTATTTTTTAGAATTGTACAAAAACAGTAAATAAACCAGCTGCACCAAAAATACCATATTTTAACCTGAACAAGCATAATCTTTGTTAGTTGAGTAATCAAGAATCTTTTTATTATTCATATGAAATCAAATGTAACTATGCACTACTGTTAAAATTTATTTTATTTACGCATATCAAAATTCACTTCAAACTGTAAAAAATCGTTAAGTACTAATATTGTTATCCTTGTTCATTTTTTCTTTTTCCCTTTCCCCTTGCCTTCCTTTTTCCCTTTCCCTTTTCCTTTACCTTTGCCCTTGCCCTTCTTCTTGGCATCACCAAATCTTCCGAGATGTCGTCGAACCATAACTCCGCGCCACCATGCTTGCAACTTGGTTGCGTATCTCCTGCACAGAAGCTTGTGTTCGTGTTCCTCCTCATACTTGCGTTCCAGCTCCTCGAGCTGCACGATTTCGGTTGTCCGTTGCTTGACCTCGGCCTTCAGCTCGTCCCAGTAACGTTTGCGAGCTCGCAGTTTCTGAAATTGACTCTCAACCTGTTCCTTCTCCCGATCAACACGATCCATCCACTCGTCTATGTCGCTTTCTACTTTATCCAGCTGATCCCGCAGAAATCCATCAATGATTCGGGCAGCCTCCAACCCTTTCTCAACTTCATACAGTTGCTTATCCGACTCTTTGCGATGCTCCTTCAAGGGAATGGACAGTAACTGTACCTGCTGTTCCTGTCGAACTTGTTCCCATTTGGCGTTGAAACGGTACTTGGCAATGTTCAGCTGCCGCCGCTGATGAAGTTCTTGGTGCATCGAGACATGCTTATCCGCTAGTTCCTGATATTTCTGGCCCAGAGTTGCCAGTTCGAAACTCAATTCAAGAAAGTACCAGTGACCGAAGGAGTCCCGAGATTGCAACGATACGACTCGCTCCTCTTCGGAAAGGTTCAACAATTCTTTCGTTCGTCCTTCAGCGAGCTGTTTCAACAGGGCGATGCGCTGCCCCAGCAGCTGCCCAATACTGTAGCTTCCAGTTGAGTCCTTTGTGCTCCCATTTTTCGGAACCAGCTTGAGGTAGTATAATTTTGTAAGCGCACCTTTAACCAAATGTTTAACGACATTTTGTTCAAGAGCACTGAGAGAGTCCATTTATGAAGTCAGGATTCTATCGTTTTCATTTTTGTATGTGTACAGAAACGGATTACTTCGATGATGTCAATTATGATCATCAGGGTGGCAGCCAAAAAGCTCATGTCGAATTTCAAGAACCGACCATATACAATTCGAAAATATAACTAAAATCGACTTTTTTGGGACATAAATGTTTTTTTAAATACCGGTAGATAACTATGGCTGGTAAACGATGGATATTTAATGTGCAACACGAGACCCCACAGTGGTCATATCACCTCTTATTCACAACTCCTATCTAACCTAAGCGGAGATCGGGTACCCAACCCCGGTGGATGCTTTGGTCGCATGCAGACTGGGAAGGTGGCCGCACGCGTCTGTTCCCCAGGTCAGGGGCGGCGTGCAACAACAACCGAGCGTCTGTTCTCCAGGTCAGGAGCGGCTCAAACAGCGTCTGTCTTGCAGCAAGCGGCTGAACTTATGAAATGCGGCTCCCGCCAGCTAAGTCCAAGATGGCAGCCCCATCGCGGGATAGGAACTTTAGGCTAACAACCTACTGCTCCCGATTCATAAACTTGTTACGGAATCCGAAAGAAATGAGCGATCTGGAACTTTGGAACCTGGAATGTTTCAACCCTTGCTCAACAAGGCAAGCTGGCTCAGCTTGCTAGAGAAGCTAGCCGCCTCAAGCTTGAAATTCTGGGACTGAGCGAAGTCCGTTGGCCTAACACTGGAGAACACAAGACACAGTCCGGGCAAGTCCTGCTTTACTCTGGCATACGAGGAAAACATGCTACTCGGGAACGAGGAGTGAGTGGAGTGTTAAGCCCGCAGGCCTACGCGGCCCTCATTAGATGGGAACCGATAAACGAAAGAATAATCGTAGCCAGATTTAGAACACGGGTTAGAAACCTTACAATGGTCCAGTGTTATGCACCAACTAACGTTGCCGACTTGCAGGAGAAAGAGCAGTTTTACAGTCAACCGAACAGCGTGGTAGAGAAAATTCCGAAGGGTGACATTCAAATCCATTTGGGCGACTTTCAAATCCATTTGGGCGACCTTGAGCGCATCATGGGGCGCCATGGTCTAGGACAGATGAGCGAAAACGGAGAGCTGTTTGTAGAATTTTGTGGCTACAACAACATGGTGATCGGTGGATCGCTCTTCCCCCATCGACCAGCACATAAGGTCACTTGGGTATCCCGAGATGGCCAAACAGAAAATCAAATTGACCACATCTGCATCAGTCGAAAATGGAGAAGGAGCCTTCTTGATGTCCGCAGCAAGCGAAGCGCAGACATTGCATCTGACCATCACCTCGTCCTTGGCGAGATACGACTGAGAGTTGCGCGTGTCCAACGATGCGAGGAGAAAGTCGTGTGTCGATACGACGTCCGCCGGTTGGAGAATCCAGAGGTGAAAAGGGAATACTTTGAACAGCTAGAATCCCGAAACTCGGAGCTGCCGACAGACGGAACAGTCGATGAACAGTGGCCTTTATCACGACGAGCCATGGTACTCTCGGTAAAGTTTGTAGAAGAAGAAGTGAATGGATGTCGGATGAAACTTGGAGGATGGTCGATGATCGGAGAAAGGCGAAAGTCGGAATTGAGCAGGCATGTACCGGGTCAGCCAAAGCAGCCGCCCGCTTACGATATGCGGAGCTGGAAAAGGCAGTTAAACGAGCTTGTAGACGAGACAAGAGAGCCTGGACAAACTCCCTAGCCGAAGAGGGAGAAAGAGTCGCCGCCAATGGAGATATCCGATTACTATATGACATTTCTCGCCGCCTCAGTGGTGCAAGGACTAATGCAAGAATGCCGCTGAAAGACCGAGCAGATCAGTTATCAGCTCAAACGATGGACTGAGCACTTCGAACAACTCTTCCGAGTCACGAATAGCGATGGCCAACAGAACCCGCAGCTTGAAGCGCCAAGAGTTGGTCGCATAAATGGCGTCAACTCGGAAGCGCCTTCGCTGGCTGAAATAGAAGCGGCAATCAAAAACATGAAATCCAACAAAGCATCTGGGATCGATTGCATCCCTGCTGAAATGCTGAAAGCCGACCCTGCCCTGTCAGCACAAATGTTGCACCGTCTTTTCGCTGACATCTGGGATCTGCAACATTCCCGGCCGACTGGATGCAGGGCATCCTCGTAAAGGTCCCGAAGAAAGGAGACCTGACAGAGTGCGGTAACTGGCGTGGCATAACTTTGATCTGTACAACCCTCAAAGTACTCTGCAAAGTGATCCTGAACAGGATCCAGGAGAAAATCGACGCTACACTTCGACGGCAACAAGCTGGATTCCGATCCGGACGATCATGTGTGGACCACATCACAACGCTACGAATCATACTGGAACAAATCAACGAATTACAGGACTCTCTTCTGCTGGTGTTCGTTGATTTCGAAAAAGCATTCGACCGACTTAACCATGAAAACATCTGGGCGGCTCTAAGGCGACGAGGGGTTCCAGAGAAACTAGTCCATCTCATCGAAACACAATACGAGGCATTTTCGTGCAAGGTCTTGCACGACGATGTCTTGTCCGAACCAATCCCGGTAACTGCTGGAGTGAGACAAGGATGTATCTTATCACCGCTACTCTTTCTCATCGTAATGGATGAGATTCTGACTGGATCGATTGACTGTGCCGAACCGAGGATTGCCGTGGAATCCTTCAACAATGGAGCAACTGAACGACCTTGACTTGGCTGACGATATTGTTTAGCTCGCCCAAACGCAACCGGATATGCAGAGCAAACTCGACGACCTCACCGAAAGTTTCAAGGCAGCAGGTCTCAAAGTCAATGTCGGAAAGACCAAGTCGATGGAGATCAACACAGGAAATCCCTCCAGTTTCATGGTAGCTGGGAAACAAGTTGAGACAGTGGAGTGCTTCCAATATCTTGGTAGCCAGATTACGCCTGATGGTGGTACCAGAAAAGACATCGAAACACGGATCAGAAAGGCCCGATTTGCGTTTGCGAGTCTCCGAAACATCTGGTGGTCACGCCAGATCTCTCTACGAACAAAAATCCGAATCTTCAACTCAAACGTCAAATCCGTATTGCTGTACGGGTGCGAAACTTGGTGCACATATGTGGTTACGACGCGAAAACTGCAAGTATTTGTAAACCACTGCCTGCGGAATATCATCCGCGCTTGGTGGCCTGGCAACTGGATCTCGAATGAGGAACTACATCGCCCGGTGTCATCAAAGGGCGCTAGAAATCGAGATTCGGGAACGTAAGTGGAGATGGATTGGGCACACGCTGCGAAGAGATGAAAACGAGATTTGCAGAGAGGCGCTAGATTGGAATCCAGAAGGTCATCGAAGAAGAGGCAGACCCAGAAACTCGTGGCGGCGAAGCCTAGCCGCTGAAATCTGAACTGTCGACGAGAATCTTGACTGGGACCAGGTGAAGACGCTGGCTCCGGATCGTCAACAGTGGAGGTCTTTTACCACGGCCCTGTGCACCGGAGGATCGGCGCGGGATCATTAAGTAAGTATGTAAGTAACCCAAGTAACACAGATCAAGCCAATTGGCTTTTTTGAGTTTTAATATTGTTTTATGAAGACTTTTCGATAGCATCCCATTTTTAAAACGGTTTTATTGTAACATAGGAAATGCTTCATTTATCGTGTGTTTTAAAAGAGCCCTAAAAGTTTTGCTAAAACTTGAATAAAACACTATCTTAAGAGTGTTGTAAAATAGTTGCAAAAGTATTGCTAAAGATTCAATAAAACACATACTTTACTGTTTTTATTAGAGCTTTGGTACCAGTTTTAATAATGCGCTCAATGCGCTTTTAAAACTAGCGTTCAAGCCAAGTTGAAAATCTGATTTATTGGAACATTGGATGTAGGCATGATAAAACTAAGTGACAGATGATTTGACAATCGAGAAGAACGTATACACGCTTAAACTTTTTTACCTCTTTTTGAGATAGCATAACCTGTTTTGAAAGGATTATCACTCAAAATTGAGAAAAACGTCCTATCAAATGATATAAATTAACACAGCTAAATTCATCTTAAAAATAAAAACAACTTTGTTGTATCCGCATTCAAATTTCAAAACAACCGCAAATCAGTCCACATCATTATTCGCTCAGTTCTCAGGGTTCGAATAAAAGCCCACTGTGAATAAACGGTTTTTGTGATTCGATAAGAATAAATGTATTAGAAAATTCATTAACAAGTACGCCTATTAAACTACTTGTTTTATTTATCCATCTCTGTCTCTCAATGCGAAGTTGATCTTTATTTACGTCATCCAATCCAAAGCTAACAAAATTATTTTCAGATAAACCGTCCTTGAAAATTTCTAGAAGACTGCAGAAACCGGCTTCAACTCAGCAAAGACGGAGAAATTGAGTTTCATCACAATCGAAAATGCTCATTCTAAATCAGCCTCAACAAGTTTCAGATGATATATTCAGAATGAAGACCACTAGCATTGGCCAATCATTGAAAATAATGATTTATTTAAAGCGTAAGGCAGTTCTGGTAATATTGAGCAAAACATCCGAAGGACGTTTTAAAGAATTGTTTTATCGCTTCCAATTGTTTTCCCATACAACTGTTTGAACAGTTTTTAACTGTTTCACATAACCTAACTACAAATTCAAAATTCAATCATTTCGGAATTCACGCTTCAGGCAATGTTTTTACAATTTCAATAATCGTTTGCTAAACGTTTTATTACGCTTCAAAAATCATTTGGTTATAATCCTCATTTATGCGGGTTATTATTTAGCTTTGAGGCCAGGGTTTTGATGACAGAAAATGTTCTATTCCAAAATAGTTTGAGATTATTTGATGGCAATACCTATTTGTAATTTAAAGATAATTGACCATCCTCATAGTCAAAAGGAAACAAAACAAAAAGTTGCATGAATGCTTTTTGCCAAGCAACAAATCGAAATGTTTTCATTTATTGCGAAAAACTTCTCTTTCTCAAAAATGGATAAATCCATCATGAGCGTGTATTCCATTTAGAGAAACGTCAAACGAAGCTGTGATTCAAGGTCTCTTAAAACCATTTAAAAACTGTTTATTGAAATTGTTTTATTACCACATTTTTCTAACCGGCATAAAACCATTTTAACACTGTTTTACAACTGCCTTAAGATTTTCAATATTAATTTACTGAACGCCATGTTGATTGTGAAATTGAATCGAAATTACTGACGCCATTTTGCTGGAAATAATACTTTAATACTAAAAACTAGACATTTTCATCAAATTTGACAATGTTGGCGGTACTATTTGTTGTATAGGTGATGAATTTCAATGTAAAACAAAAATTGCATCATTTGAGCCAATTTATATTTTCCTTTAATTATAATGTTTTTATTGAAAAAATCCTTAAAATATGGTCAACCTTGATTTTCTTTGAGGCGCGCTTAAGTTTTGATGCTATTTCGTATATACTTCACCAGAAATCTGAGGTTGCAGGAAGTTTCTTGCTTAGATATATTAAAAATGAGAATGAGAATATTTTTAAAATATTTTAAATTGAATCTTTATCTATCATCAAATGCTTGGGAGAGTAAGTGATAAAACGAGAAAAAAACGGAACAGAAAGCTCCCACAGTAAAATTTCTATTAGATTCCACAGCTGCCACAGTAAAATTCCTATCAGATTTCACAGCTCCCACAGTAAAAATCCTATCAGATTCCACGACGTAGTTTTAAAAGAGCTGTGGATAGTCTGAAGAGGGTTCTGAAAGGTTTCTTAAAGCTATGTCTATAAGGTCGAATAAAACTATTCTGTTGGATGTTTTATTATAGCGTATAGAATTAGCTTTAAAAACGTTAACAAAATGGTCCCTTTTGGCCATATGTTAACTTTAAAGTAGTTGTGCTAATAGCGTAGAATGCGCTTTGGCTTATAAAGTAGCTTTAGGAAATAGTCTTAAGCGAACTGTTAAGGTTGGAATAAAACTTAAATTGTTACTTGGGTAAGTAAGTAAGTAACGTAGATAACTATGGAATGATCAAGGAATATTCTGTAAAATGGACAAAAATAACCCATTTTGTTTAACTCATCTGACCCATCTGGTTTCCAAAACAATTAAAAACTAATTTTTCAATCGATAGATTCATTAATTTTCCCCAAAGGTGATCCTTAATAAAAAAAAAACTTATGTAAAAAAAATAACCGAAATTAATATCACAGAAATGACAAAAATGACAAAAATGACAAAAATGACAAAAATGACAAAAATGACAAAAATGACAAAAATGACAAAAATGACAAAAATGACTAAAATGACTAAAATGACAAAAATGACAAAAATGACAAAAATGACAAAAATGACAAAAATGACAAAAATGACAAAAATGACAAAAATGACAAAAATGACAAAAATGACAAAAATGACAAAAATGACAAAAATGACAAAAATGACAAAAATGACAAAAATGACAAAAATGACAAAAATGACAAAAATGACAAAAATGACAAAAATGACAAAAATGACAAAAATGACAAAAATGACAAAAATGACAAAAATGACAAAAATGACAAAAATGACAAAAATGACAAAAATGACAAAAATGACAAAAATGACAAAAATGACGAAAATGACAAAAATGACAAAAATGACAAAAATGACGAAAATTACAAAAATGACAAAAATGACAAAAATGATAAAAATGATAAAAATTACAGCTTTTAGGCTGTAGAAGTCGTTGAAAAATTGCGTGTTTCGTCGAATGAAGCCAAGAACTGCAAAGCCCTTAGCTGTTGTAGTCGAGATATGCTGCGAGAAAGTTAGCTTGGTGTCCAAAATTATGCCAAGGTCCTTGACGATGGAGAAGCGGCTTAAGGTAGTCGGTGACATTTTGTACTCGAAGTTCGAAGGTTGATGTTTACGAGTGAAAGATATGACACTACATTTGGAAATATTAGCAGCCATACCATTCTGATGACACCACGTTAGAATTGAATCGATGTCTTTTAGAAGAGCACAGGAGTCAACTAGTGAAGCTATGGTACGAAAAAATGTTTAGATTGTCGGCGTACAACAACTTCTCCGATTCAATGATAGCGCATAGATCGTTGATAAAAAGAACGAAGATCAAAGGTCCCAGATGACTTCCTTGTGGAACTCCAAAAGTGATTCGAAAAGGCGTCGAGTTCACGTTGTTTAGTAGTACGTAAGCAGTCCGGTCTACGAGATAATAGTTGATCCATTTTCAAAGCCAATCGGGCAATCCTCTCGAATACCTTAGGCAAACAGCTTAGAATCGAAATCCCTAGATAGTTTTCCACTCGATGCGAGTCGCCGGATTGGAGTGATCGATGCGATTTTCCATGCGATGGGAAAAGTACCTTCCATTAACGATTGGTTAAAAATGATTGAAATTGGTAGGGGAGAATGAGGATACTTGATCCCTGGGGATACTTGATTCCTTAGCTATATCTCGAAACTGGAATGTCTTACAAAGATCAAATGTTCTAGAAAAATGTGCCAAAATGAGCAAAATAACATTGCTTGTAGTTTAAAAAATTTTAACAAAATTATTGTTTGAGTAATTGAACTTTGTTTGAAAAATTTCACAAAATGTAACTTGAAGATCTTTTTTCATCACTTTTAAATGTTCGTTACATGGGAAAATTATGAAAAAAATATTTGTTCCAATGTATCAATCGTTCGAGCGTAAAATGAACTTCATAATGCCATATTTTCAAAGCAATGGAAAACTCTCAACTTTTTTCAGAAAAAGTTTTCTAAAATGTTGATTATGGGTATAATTGATCCCCTAGAGTTGGGTACAATTGATCCCCCTTCCAAACGGCATATTCTTCCTCTGAATTGATCGTTATGATTGCTGATCACGAAACTACTAATATTTATCCAAATACTAATATTTATCAAACAATTGTCTGAAGAAAAGAGCAAAAATAATTAATTTTCTCTTAATTATAAAAAAGCGCCTTTAAGTATGCAATGTATTTAGCGTTGAGCCAAAGTTAGAGAATTTTCTTCTTATGTCTGCTATAAGCTGTGAAATGCGAACAAACATGACCAAAATAGTCAATTAACATTAAATCTTGGGGTTTTGTTTGATTTTCACACAAGGATTAGGGCTTCCTGAATAAAAGATCAAGTCATCTTCAATAGGGGATCAAGTCTCCCCTAACTTCAGAAAAATCGCAATTTTTTTACTCCCACGAAAATGCTTCTAGTTCATCAACGGGTTCAAGTATCGCTCTAATTTTTGGTTCATAGAAACTTGAAGTTACAAGCTGTCGGAAAATGTCAAAGACGGCGAGTTGCTAAATTTTTCCAAAAAGATATGGTGAAAATAAGAAAAGGGGATCAAGTATCCCCACTCTCCCCTACGGATAACTGATCGGCGCATTTCTTAAACAGAATTGGAGGAATGCCATCTGGTCCAGGTCCTTTTGTTCCATCTAACGTAGACAGCTTTCGGAAGAAGTCGTTCGAGCAGAAATTCGACGGAGGAAGGTTGAAGTCACGATTTGGCAAGCTACTTATGTATGGTTCGCATAAAGGTGGTGAGTTAGTGCTAAGAACACTCTGGAAGAATGTCTAGAATTGGATTGCAACAGCATTTAGCGTTTCGGCAGTTTCATCGTTGTATGTGGTCACTTGATGTATACTCTGAGTTCCCTTTCTTTGACGCACGTATGGTCAAAAAGATAAGGGATTGGTGCGAGCGTTATCCTGAATGCGATTGATGTAGTCACAGAAACTTATCACGTGTAATGTGTTGTAGGCACTCTCTAAGTTACGTACCTCAAGAAATTCAGTCATATCATAGCCATTGCGGAATCTTTTTCTCGGTTTCCTGAAACGATTGCGAAGGTTACGAAGTTTGGGGTTCAGCCAAGGTTGACTTACTCCAGTACGTGAACACCGTTTTGTTTAACAGGAACAATATCTCGGAATACTTCATTCAATTTTCCATAAAAAGCCTCTACCACATGCTCGATTGAACCATATAAAACACATGGCCAATCAACAGTAGCTAAAGACTCATTCAGAGAGCCGAAATCGCATCGTTTGAAATCGATAACCAATTCGTCCAGCATTGGTGGTGGCATTTCAGCTTCAAACATAAACATTAGAAAAACAGGAGGATGATGTAAGTCGACATCGAGTAGAGGCCTCGGAGGAACGAAGATATTTATGTTGACAGGATCATTCAAAAAACTAGATCAGGCATTCTCATGTTGTTATTTGTGATATGATTCATTTGTTGTAATCCTACCGTAGCACAAATTCGACTAGAATAAGCTTTTGCTCACTAGAAGGATTCGTGGGTAAGCAAGCGCATACATCTTCATCAAATTGCCATCTCAAATTCGGTAAATTTAGTCCCCGGCAACAATTTAAGTTTGTCTTGTACATTTACTAGCAAACTTAATTCTTGCAGGCAAGCAGCATGTCGTTCGTAAATCCATAGTGCAGTATTTGGTGACAAATATATCGCACACACGAAGATCGAAGAACTGTCGTTGATAATTCGGACTGCAATTTGAACGATGTGATCCGAACCGCTTGGTTCGACTAGAGTGCTATTTAACAGCCGCTTAACAGCAATAAGAATTGATACATTAAACATGCCTTCTAGGCATTTGTATGAAATAAAAATTCGAACATTTTTCTCACAGATCGCAAACTTGTATCTGGAGACGTTCATCTTCTATATATATAAAAATGAATGTTTGTCTGTTTGTCTGTTCCCTATAGACTCGGAAACTACTGAACCGATCACCGTCAAAATTGGCATCTCAGGGTTTTTGGGGCCGGAGATGGTTTCTATAATAGTTAAAACCCCATCCGACTTAAGTGAGGGAGGGGTCCCTTACAAAATTTGTAGTTTTTCGAAACAAATCAAAGTCATGACATCCATTTTCTCGAGATTTTGTTTTCCTTTGGGCGGTTTGTTTTTCGTCTCCATGGTCGAGGCGTCGCGAGCCAACGTCGCAAGAGGATAGTAACCATGGCATAGCATACTGGTCAGTGGGAATTTTTTGGCGCGTATTTCTCAACTAAACATATTTTCAATGCAAAGGGTGGCGATATGAAGCCTTGATGTGATTTGTTTTCTACTTCATTCCTCATTTGTACAGCACATGGTTATGAATGACGCCTAGATGTGACCCAGATTGATATTTTGCCGATCGAATGAAACATCTACATTTTTTTGCCAAAATCTGAAATTGAAAAGGCATGATATCCATTTGTAGAGATTTTCTTTTCTTTGAAGGGTTTGTTTTTCGTCTCTATGGTCAAGCAAACGTCGTCGCAAGTAGATAGTAACCAAAGCATACTGTTCATTGATCGCTGGAAAAATTTAATAATTAGGCGCCTCTTTCTCAACCAAATACCTATATTTCTTATGCACGTGGGGGCGATATGCAACCTAGATATGGTTTTTCTTGCTTTATTGTACACAACAAGTGGAAATAAATGACGCCTAGATGTGACACGGATTGGTATTTTATCAATCGAATCAAAAGCAATTGAAAGATTTGCAAAAATACTTCCATATTTGTTGTCCATATAGCATTATAAATTTAGTTCTGATGCTAATGAAATAATGGTATGACACTTTGCGGACAATTGAAAAAAAAATACTGAAAGTACAGAATTTACATACAATTATTTAACCCATTTTGCCTACAAGGTTATTTTTGAATCATATTGATAACAGAAATATGAATAAGATGTTTTCTACAGAGGTAGATCGGAAACATTTAGTTGAACATGTAAAAATGTACTTAACTGAAAAAGAAGATAAAAAATCCGAACCGACACATGAACTGATCAAGAGCCTTTTCTTTAAATTAGATAAGATAGGACTGTCGTGTGCATAAGTGAAAGGTATCAGTGAAATAAACTGATTTTTATTGACCAAAAGTGAGGGAATTCATTTTCCGAAAGAATTTTCATTCAAGGAACACTAGAGCATGTTCAAATGTTCAACTTTTCTCTGTTACAAAAAAATAAAAAATAATGTTTCCTAGAAATTGTTACTTCGGCCCAAATACACAACTGAAACGAATTTAGAAATGAAAATGGGAGCTATTTATTTTAAATAGTACTGAAAAAACATCGTACTTTTTGCTTACATACCAATTCAAGTGCGTACTTAACATGAAAAGTGTTTTTGTGTTACATGGCTGCATAAAAGAGACTTTTGATCCGCTTCTTTTTTGAAAAGTGAGACTTTAGAACTGATATTCAACTGGAAGCAAAATTTTTATGAGAAATTTTTAGTATACTTTTAAAGTGTTCAAAACAATATTCCCACCTGTCAACTTACAGGTGGGGCAAGGGCAAACGTCGAACTTTTAAGAAATTCATCCTCAAAATGATTCAATATGTTGGAAAGGTATTCCGAATGTTGAAACTGAAGCGGGTAATTTAAATTCTTAAATGTTCAAACATAATTTTATACTGCTGGAATACTGCAAAATTATCAATGAAACTTGATAAAAAAAAACAGATATACGTATCAAATCTGACGCATCTGAAAATAAGCTTTGCATTGCTTGCCCCAATATACGGGACAAATGTTAACTTAGAATATTTTGAATATTTGACTTTCGCTTCGAAGGGCGAGGATGGTGAAAAAGGCTGTTTGAAAATGTCTATTAAAAATCCTTTTCATAGTTTTTTTTTTCACGCTATTAATCGGTTTTGAAAATTCTGTTTCCATAAAGTACAATATGCAATAAATTCCAATATGAGAATCGTTTTCTTACAATTTGAAATTTATGTAAACTCGAGCCAGGTAAAACAGCCTACCTTCTTCAAGCAATGGGGGACTAAATTGGAAAAGATGGAGGAGCTCCCATGTAAGTTTAAGATAAAGAGCTTTTCAAAGAAGGGACCATATTTTAAAAGAGGGTTTTTTTGCGTACGGATATTTGGCATAACTCAAAAATAGATTTGACAAATGTTTTTGTGGGAGTTCGAAACTTCCCACTTTGGGAAAAAAGGTGAAAAATCCATAAATATTGACATTACTTGAGTCATTATGAAGCTTTAAAAACAGAGTACAAATTTCAGATCTTGAAAAACAAGTTTAGAGATCAAGCTTCAATAAATAATATATACTATCTTTGAATTGCAATTCGGAACTCCAGCTGCAGCTCTCATTTCAAAATTGTTGGTTCTAAACCATTATGAGGTTTGATTTAAAAAAATGCTTACAAAAATCTAAATTTGAATAAATATTTACAAATTACATTTATTTTTGCAAGGTGTAGCAATGCACACCGGGTCAGCTAGTTAGTTATAAACTGTCATATCTTGGATTTGTGCAAACCAAAAAATTTTTTCACGACGGCATTATTAAGTTCAAATATCAAATATTTGATTTTTAAATTATGGGAGAACCTCTTTCACAGGGTCTTCAAATGTGTGAATTTGTATTGAAAATTATCAAATTTTGGAGTTGTTTTTCTCGAGTTTAAAAAATAATCTATCTCCCAAAACTTAACAATCAAATATTTGATATTTGAACTATATAATGCCGTCGTTAAATATTTTCTTTTGGGTTTGCACAAATCCAAGATATGACAGGTTAGAAAACACAAGTTTTTGCTATAAAATCCCTTATATCTAATGAACGCCTCCATATACAAGTTTGCGCTCTGAGAGAAAAAATGAGATTTTTTATTTCGTACTGATGCTTAGCAGATATTTTAATTGTATGAATTCATTCACAAAGGTTACAGCATCAAAAACTTTTGGCAAAACTTTTGTAGAAGACAGTCTGGCTCTATCTGTTCACTGGAAAATGTTTTAAAGTGTAAATCATGCAAAAATGACACACCCTAATATTTGATTTCAGATCAGTGAAACACGTGGTTTGATGAGCATTTTTGCTGAAGACACTTTTTGTCTGTCTCTTATAGTATCTTCGTAATAAATTTTGTCACGAAAAAGTACCGTCCTGGACCACTGTGCAATGTCGTCATTTTTGTCAGTTTTGTCATTGATGTTAATTTTGTCAATTTGGTTTATCCTTTTAATGCAGAGAGTTCTTTTAAAACAACTCTAATCAAAATCCAAATATCTCGGAAACGCGTGGATATTTTTGAGTGATGTAATCAGAAAAAAATATTTTAGAGATAACAAGAAATTAGCCTATGAAATTTTTATTGCGATATTTTGATGTTGAAAATCAAATTTATTAATCTTTTTGAAAAAAGTAGTTTTTCGAAAATCGCTGTTATTTCGTCTGATTTGCAAATTCTAACAAATTTTTTAATCCCAATCAATCACAAACACCTCAGTGCACCCAATTCACAAGGTTTGGAAGAAATTGAAATGATTAAAGAATTTCAAAAATTATGTTTCAAATTTGAAGGGTCAAAACTTTCAAAATACTCAAAATAACGACTTCAAACCTGTTTATTTGTATTATTCGAATCAAAAATATGTTATTTCACTGAATCAATTTCATTGAATGTTATTTTTATTTAAAAAAAAAGTCATGCATTAAGGAGTTATATCATCATTCATGTTGGTTTTGAATTTTTTTTTTTCGTATTTGTTAATTATGTTAACTATTTGGCTAATTGTCTGTTTCGCTTATTTTGTAAATTTTTGATGTTTTATTTAAAATTTAAAATTTTTCAATTCTCAATTCAATTCAATGAAAACAAAATTGAATCGTTTTTTAATCCGGTGGGCGGTGAATGTAATTTTACCCAATTATATTTTCAATATACTCGATTTCTTCACTTCATAGGTCAATCCGGACGTTCAAAAAAAATCATAGAAACGGGATCATACGGGATATTCCAGAAACCAGTAATTTAGAAATCACCAATTAGTAGCAAATAAAGTTATTTATATGAAAGTTATTATAATTTTCAAATACATAGATCTAATAAACAATTTTGTATTTTAATATTTTCAAAAAGATTTGGATAACCTGCATTAGAAATTCTTTAGTTATTATTTGAAGATCAAAGAAACTTCCTTTAAAAAAACTTGATAAAAGGAAAACTTCCATCTGTTTATGATTTTGTATAATTTGTATTCACATATAATTAACAGACCTTAAGAAAGGCTGCAATTCACTGTTAAGTTTATTAAATTGGGATTTTTGATTTATATTTTTATATTTTACATGGTTTATTTTACCTTCCAAAGTCGTTCGCAAAATATCCGTTTCGGGGAAATTTGAGTTGAAGTTTGATTTCGTTCTCCTGGCTGTAAATGTTAACCGATTTTCTTGATATTATATTCATTGTGTGGAAATTTATTCTTATCACTCAACATTTCAAAATAAAGTCGATGTGTATTACCAGGTTATAAGAAAGGTTCAGTCCAAAATATCAATGTTATTTAAAAAATACTCATAACTTCTGACAGCTTTTCTGTATTTAACTGTTTCATTGATGTTTGAAATTGTCAAGAATCAATTTTTCCGACAATGTATAGATATGTTGGGGTCCAATGAAAGTTTTTACCGCTATGACAGATCTTCCGGTAGAAAAAAAACTTACTTTAAAAACACGACATCCTATTTTTGCTAAGCTGTATTTCATTTCCCAATGAACCGATATTGAAAACTCAAATTTTAATTTTTTTGGCGTTAACTTGATCATTATTTTCATAGAACATACGTGGTCTGTCAAAATCAAGTTCATCAGTATGTTGGAATGATGATAAAGATGTTTGAAATGTGCGCTTCGGGTCATATTGACTCGAACAGCTTAGGAGGGTTAAAATTCCGATGAACTTTTGGAAAAGTTTGTTAAAAGTTTTGATTTAGCTTCTTATGAACTAAAAATTACCAGCCTTGTCTGCAACCATTGAAAAATATTATACGAGTTTTGCAATTATTAAAGGCTAAAAATTTCTTTTTTTGGAGGATTTTTTATACCATAATTTCGAAGCTATCTTATAAGTAGGTATGGAAGAATGGGGATACTTGATCCCGTTTTCTTATTTTCATCATATTTTTTTGGGAAAACTTATCAACTCGCCGTTTTTGCATTTTCTAACAGCGTGTAACTTCAAGTTTATATGCTCCAAATATTAGAACGATATATCAACTTGTAGATGAACTAGAAACATTTTCGTGAGACTTAAAAAAAGGCGATATTTTAAAGTTACAGAAGAGTTGATCCTTTACTAAATGAGACTTGATCCTTTATTCAAGGTGCCCTAACCCTAGGCGAAAATCTTGTAAAATCCGAAGATAAATTGTACGATGATTATTTTTTGCCATATTATTTCTTATTTCACAGTTTGCAAGTATCTGACAAAGAGAATTCTAAAAGTTTGTCTACTACCCTATTATCATTGCATACTTTAAGGCGCAATTTTCTAGTTTTTAGTTAAATTCTGTATTTTCAGTCATTTAAACAGATAATTACTGGAAAATCAAAAAAAGATCTTCAAATCACATTTTGTTAAATTTTTCAAACAATGTTCAATAAGGCTGGAACAAATATCAATTTCTTCTTTTGTCACCCCCCTTCAAAATTTCCAAAAACCCGAAGGGGGAAATAAATAAAGTTTGAAGTATTTTATGTAAATTTCGTAAAAAAAAAATCAAGATTCAGAAAGATTACAAGACAAAAAAACTAAATTTTGAAAGATTAGAGTTACTTCATCGTTTGTATTTTTGATTTTATTGAAGTTTTTGATAAAAAATTACTTCATTTGTAGGTTTTGTGCAATGATATAGTTTGTAATTTTGTTCCATACAAGATTTCATGCAATTTATTCAAATTTATTTGTTTTTCGCATTATTTTTTATTGTCCCCCCCCCCCCCTCGCGATGTTCCAACTCCGAGTGACAAAAGAAGGATTTGAAATTTGTTCCGGCCTAACTCGAAAAATAAAATATCTTAAATTTGTTGAGATAACAGCATTGCTATTTTATTCTATTTGGTACACTCTTCTAGAACATTTGATATTTGTAAGACATTCTTGTTTCGAGATATAGCGAAGGAATCAAGTATCCTCAGGGATCAAGTATCCTCATTAGGGTGTCCCAAAATTGCATAACTTCTGGGAATCTGGGGGCTCACCCTGAAAATGGTAGATTAGGATGTGCAGAACAAACTTTTGTATGGGGCCGACTGAAAAAAATTATGTTTGGAGGTTCCGCAAGCGCGATCTTTGAAAAAAGGCCACTTTCGAAAGATTTGATTTTAAATAAATTCTGGGTCAAAAAATTTTCAAAAAATGTATATATTTTATATTTTTTTTAATTTTGTCCGAGTTAAATACTACACGTAAACAATGAAAAATGAACCAAATTTGTAACAAAATGTAAAACAAGCAAGCTATTTCCAAGAAAAAAAAATTTTCGGTCCAAAAATTTTGAATTCAACTGACCAAAATGTGTACCAAGCGTAAAATATTTTTGATACCAATGCCATCAAAACATGAGGATTTTTGTGCACTTAAACTTTGCTGAACAAAGCATGTTGTTTGTATCATCGTGTGAAGAGCTATTTACGGTTCAATGCTTAATAAAAATCACAATTTAGGATATTTTTTATTTGATTTATCAAATTTGTCTTGATAAATACCTACTTTAAAATCAATATATAAAATATATAAAATATAAACATTTTTTGAAAATTTTTGGACCCAGAATTTATTTAAAATCAAATCTTTCGAAAGTGGACTTTTTTCAAAGATCGCGCTTGCGGAACCTCCAAACATAATTTTTTTCAGTCGGCCCCATACAAAAGTTTGTTTTGCACATCCTAATCTACCATTTTCAGGGTGAGCCCCCAGATTCCCAGAAGTTATGCAATTTTGGGACACCCTAATCCTCATTCTCCCCTATATGATAGCAATCAGACACAAAGCAAAAAAAAACAAGATATCTTGTGTACATGTGAATGTAAACCATCAGACAAATGCATCGTACGCTTCGTTGTCTCAAAAATCAGTAATGAACTACATTCTTCCGGTCACAATCGAGCGCTAAATACATATGTGGGTACCTGAAGTCGCTTAGCGTAGGGGTGTACCGAAACGAGCCTCTCCTCGGACATATCCCGAAACAATAATCGATTCGAGACGGATTAATCCGAAGTGCACTTCGGTTGCGTAAAAATCTGAATTCCCGCAGGAAAAGGCGGCAAGAAAACGGTGGTGACGAAAGACGGAGAGAAATCCCGAAACCCGAAAGGGCATTTCTTCGGGTAGGAACAAAAGCAGCGTATTTTACCTCAATTAATGAAGCGGAAAAAGGTTGCTCCCACCGAGGATGTTCAGTGGGTTTCGTTGATTTGTCCGAAGGAACCTGCGGAAATCGGCAGCTGAAGAAGCAAGGGGGTGGACCCAATAAATCGGCATCAAACGGACCCGAAGAAATAACAAGTGCCGCGCGCAGTTTTATGAATGGGATTCGATTTTTTGCTTGGAATTGCATTTGGCTGTTCTTTCGTGAGTCCCGTTTAAAAAAGGAAGTCATTGATGCTGATAGGTATCGAGCTTACGCGAATCGAATTGTGTCCCCGGCTGCCCGACTGCCATCGAGATGGTCGGCTTTCAACGGTTCCGAAAGAATCAATTTATCAAATTATTTAGCATCATCTGATTTGGTCATTGATCAGCCGATTTTAATCTTTTCCGCTGCTTCCGATTCCGTAGGTGAATTTCGAATTATAATTTGCATTCCAATTTTGAGTTCTCATTTTCAATGCCTAGTTATAAAAATATTATTTTAAGTCAATTGTATTTCGTCTTCCTTTCTAGTGCGATGCAAGTATGATTTTTTAAAGAAACTACAAATTATTAGAATATCAAGAAAAAAATAAAAACTTTTTTACTGAAAATAATATTTTTTTAAGGAATTTGAACGCGACAGGAGACATTCGTCCCTATTGAAAAAAAAAATCTTAAAAATGAACATGTGTAAATCTTTTCATAAAATAAGTCGGATAGATTGTACTAAATGTTCAAAATCGTTTGCTGAATAACGTTTAGCAAAAAAATTTACTTATGTAAACGTTACTTAAAAATTCTGCAAAAATTTCTTCGTTCATCAGGACACATCTGTCACATTGCGTAAAAACCGGTTGCACATATTGCAATCTAAGGAACTGTTCACTATTAGTCATTATCTTGGTGTCTACTAGTCAGACAACACTTTTTGACTGACGGAAATGGATTAATTGCATTATTTGAGGGGTCTGCATTTAGTTATCCCCAATAACCATAGACTTTTTACCATATTTAAGATCAAGGGTTCTATTCCGATGCTTGTTTTGAACTTCGTGTGGATTCTAGAGTGGCTCCTTATACTTCTTAACTATTCGGTCCAAAAACAAATCAGAAAAAAATCAACAGTTTATGAGTTTTCAAGTCGACAATGAAGAATTTCCGAGGCGCAAAATGCGCAAAAGGCGCAAATTTGTGAAAAATTGTTTTTACAATGTCTTTTTGCATCGTAAATATCTCAAACACACATTAACTTAAAAATCTGGAAAAATGGCAAGATAGTCCTTTTCATAACCAACACAACGCTGCTAAAGTTTTGCATATCCGAGCTCCAATAACGAAGCTATCACCGAAATAAAGTGCCCGGATACTAAATGATCATAGCCTTATCAAGAAAAAAAGATTGGTCTTATGAATTTTTTACTTTTTATCATTTAAACATTTAGTCTACGCTCAAATCAAGATCTTACAGCGAAGAAAGAAGATCTTCATACTGATCCGTTAAATATACGATATTAACAAAATATTACCATGAAATATGGCCATATGGCATACCTAACTATGTTTCATGCAAAAGAACTAGTGATGTCTAAAATTTCAACAAAATTTCAGCCTAGACGTTTGCTTAACATCCGTTTCTACCATTTTGAATCAAATAATATCAAAATATTGCAAGTGTTAATGAAATAAAGCTGAAAACATAAATATGCGCATTTAGCCCGCCAGTTTCGGAAATCGGCTATTTTGACTTCTTTTACTATAAAATTATTTTCACAAACACAGTAAGAGATTTTAACAGAAAATTGCTCTAACATATATAAAACAGATGTCCACTCACGTGTATATAGTTTTCAGGCTCCTATCTATTGGAATATGGGAGAAAATTGATGTTTCCGTAATATGCGCATATAGCCCGCCTCTCCCCTACTATAATATGCTAGGGACCTTGCCACGAGCAGACCTGGTACAGAATTCAAACGCTGGAATTTGTTTGAAATAGGCGAAGTTAAGGGTTTTTCATAATTTTTGTCGTTCATCAGGAATCATCTGTCACATAGCCTCGGTACCTGCAATATAGATTACGAGCTCTGGAACAAGCAAAAATGTGTTGTTTGAAGTTTTGTTTGAATGACTCATAACAAGGCAACACTTTCAGCTTATCGGAGAAAATATTTTTGGACATTTCAGCGATCTACACTTAGATTTTCGATTATTCAATATTAAAAATGCCGGTGTGAGACTTGACTTCCCTGATGACCCTTAACCGTAGTTGCCGATCATGTGCTTCACTCCAATGCTTGATTTGAACTTTTTTTTTACATTTTTGACTGTGTTTGCATACTTTTCCATCAATCCAGTAATTTTTTGAATATTCAACGGTTTTGACAGCTATCGATTTGATAGAGAAGGATTTTGAAAGAAACTGTGCAAAATCATTTTCTTTCTTTTTTTTCTAACACCGTAAATATTTTAAAAACGTGAGAATTCAAAATTTTGGAAACAATAGGTCTTAAAGTACTTTTCACAGACAGCAAAATGCTGTCAAAAATTTGAATGTCCGATCACTAGTAAATGAGCTATTAGCAATAGAAAGTGTTCCCGGATAAAACTGCTGGATAAACGTATCACCTATTTGAATGAACTTCAAAGAGGTATTCAATCAAAACCGAAACGGTTACGAACTTGGCAGAGTTCGACTCTCGAACTTCACAATGAATAATGCAGGGTTTTCAAGTCGACGCTATATATACCGACATGTCAAAGGCTTTTAACGTGATTTACCTAAATGCTCTCCTGTCAGTGCTGTTTAAAAATGGAATCACCGGAGTTTGTCTTCAGTGGATTCGTTCGTACCTGAAAGAAAGAGTCCTATTTGTGAAGATAGGGAATGCGAGATCCAGGGTATTCTCGGTCAACAGCGGCGTACCACAAGGGAATCACTTTTACCCCTTCTTTTTGTCACTGTTATGAACGAGTTTGCCGAAGTGCTGCATGACGTGTTTGTGTTGATATACACAGATGATCCAAAACTGTTCCTCCCTGTGCGACACCCAAAGGATTGTTTGACCCTACAAAATGCGCTTCATAGATTTTCAGAGTGTTGCAGCAATTTCGGATTGAAAATCAATGCCTCAAAGTGTAATGTGATAACCTTCTCCCGGAAAGTGAGTAATATTGTGCACGAATATCGTTTCGAGAACAGCTGTGCCATAGCTAGAAAATCCTCCGTGAAAGATCTGGGAGTCGAGTTGGATGAAGAACTCAGTTTCTCAAAACATGTTGAACAAGTCGTAGCCAAAGCAAACTCTATGTACGGAATGGTAAGCAGGATTAGTAACGAGCTGGACAATCCTTACACTATTGTCTTTATTTATGTTGGGCTTATCCGAACCACTATTGAATACGCCAGTATAGTGTGGCAGCCGTATTATAACGTTCATAAAAACAGGATTGAAAGGGTTCAAAAAAGATTTCTGAAATACGCCTTAAGGAACCTCGGGTGGCAAGAAGAAATGCCGGAATACCGATCCTTGTGTATGTTAGTTGGACTGGAGTCACTCGAAACTCGGAGGAAATCAACAGATGCGCTGTTTTTAAAGGACTTGACCAGTAGAAAGTACTTTTCGCCATATTTAGTATCACAAATTTCTCCAAATGAAGGACGTAGCAGTTTGCGCAACGTGAGACCGTTTCAGCTTATAAATCGAATACAGAATTACGCTCGTAATGAACCAATCTAATTTTTTCGAGCTAAATTTAAAAAACATATTAGGTATGTCGATAAAACAGCAAAGTTCCACCCTAAAAGCAAATATGTACTCCAACCCGAAGCCTGAAGACAGCAAGTGGCACCGAGTTTTTGACTTGTCGTGCGTCTTCAGCGCAAATCAGAATTTCCCGTTCCTTACACGCGAACAGCCACACGGTTGGATCCCATTCATTCATTCGTTCGTTCGTTCGTTCGTTCATTGACAATTGTCGGGATCATCCGTACACAAGGAGCATCAGCAGAGAGGGATCTCCTTTGGCCATGACGGGACTTCGGCTGCCATCAATGGCCGGGCCGGGAGGGGTCTCCGACTCTGACATGTCTTACTGCATTTAAATACTAGCTGCCGGATCACTCGAAACGAAGCGCACAGATTCTCGCGTGTGATTCTTTGTTACATGATCTCTTCAGCTGGAATGCTCCAGGGGATGATCGGACAGCGACACCGGATGTGTATTATTTATTCGAATTTCATTCGATTTCATTTGGAGGGTTTTTTTTATGTCGCTTCTTCTGCTGTCACACAAATGATACCTACCTGTTCGGGGAGAAAGGTTCAATTATTGGACACGCGCTTATTCATAAATCCGACCCGGAGCATGGGATGAATTTGAAATCATTATCCGCTTCATTTGACCATAATGGATCCACGCAAAAGTGTCACCCGGAGAACAAACTGGCACATGTTATCCGGTGAATTAAACGGTATAAAACGGGCTCAAAGTGAGAGAAGAATTGCCTAGCACTCTGATCCCGCGGATATCGCGAACATATGCACGCAATAAATTTCACACCGCTCCGATCAATAATATGTGAATATGTTATAGCGTTGGCCTATGTTTTCAGCCTCCCCTTTTTACCCCCCAGTCTCATTGACTGGAGCGATTTTAAATTTATAATGGCATTGTTTGCTCTGCCCTGGCGGCCTATTGAACAGAAAAACGCGACATCGCCGGGCAACAGGTCTTCTAGCCGGTCCCCCAAAGAAGGCGACTACGACAACGACGAAAGGCCTTAGAAGGTTCAGCTCAGGTCCCCACATTTTGCACGCCAAGTGACATTGACAGCTTACGAGTGTGTGGACAAATGCCTTGGCGATTTATTTACACCTGGCACCCTTTCGCGCCCCCGAAATCCCAAAGCCCGAATCCCTTGGCTGGTGGAGTCCCTGTCCTATATCTACAGAGTTTTTTTTTTCCACCAATGAAACCTTAACGGCTGTAACGATTTTCAATTTATTGAACCGTAATTGATATTTTAGATCACCTCCAGGGATTTTGTGGTTCAGCTAGAGCGACGACATCAACGGCCAACGACCAAAGAACCCGAACTCGAACCCTGTGTGCTAAACTTGCAACTTTGAGTATTGGGCCGCCACCACCATGTGGAAAATCTAGTTTAATTGCTGTGTTTTTGATTTATAGGTCGCGAAGTTTTAGACGTCTCTAAGGTGTATTTGGTATGACAATTTGATAAAAAAAATCCGAAAATGTTTAACGCTACTGGCTACCTTGAAATAATTTTCTAAAAAAACAAAAATTTATTCAAATTTAACCCTTTCCTTCCCTCAAGGTTTTACCAGATTTATTGAAATTTTAGAAAAATGACAAAAATGACAAAAATGACAAAAACGACAAAAAAGACAAAAATGACAAAAATGACAAAAATGACAAAAATGACAAAAATGACAAAAATGACAAAAATGACAAAAATGACAAAAATGACAAAAATGACAAAAATGACAAAAATGACAAAAATGACAAAAATGACAAAAATGACAAAAATGACAAAAATGACAAAAATGACAAAAATGACAAAAATGACAAAAATGACAAAAATGACAAAAATGACAAAAATGACAAAAATGACAAAAATGACAAAAATGACAAAAATGACAAAAATGACAAAAATGACAAAAATGACAAAAATGACAAAAATGACAAAAATGACAAAAATGACAAAAATGACAAAAATGACAAAAATGACAAAAATGACAAAAATGACAAAAATGACAAAAATGACAAAAATGACAAAAATGACAAAAATGACAAAAATGACAAAAATGACAAAAATGACAAAAATGACAAAAATGACAAAAATGACAAAAATGACAAAAATGACAAAAATGACAAAAATGACAAAAATGACAAAAATGACAAAAATGACAAAAATGACAAAAATGACAAAAATGACAAAAATGACAAAAATGACAAAAATGACAAAAATGACAAAAATGACAAAAATGACAAAAATGACAAAAATGACAAAAATGACAAAAATGACAAAAATGACAAAAATGACAAAAATGACAAAAATGACAAAAATGACAAAAATGACAAAAATGACAAAAATGACAAAAATGACAAAAATGACAAAAATGACAAAAATGACAAAAATGACAAAAATGACAAAAATGACAAAAATGACAAAAATGACAAAAATGACAAAAATGACAAAAATGACAAAAATGACAAAAATGACAAAAATGACAAAAATGACAAAAATGACAAAAATGACAAAAATGACAAAAATGACAAAAATGACAAAAATGACAAAAATGACAAAAATGACAAAAATGACAAAAATGACAAAAATGACAAAAATGACAAAAATGACAAAAATGACAAAAATGACAAAAATGACAAAAATGACAAAAATGACAAAAATGACAAAAATGACAAAAATGACAAAAATGACAAAAATGACAAAAATGAAAAAAATGACAGAAATGACAAAAATGACAAAAATGACAAAAATTACTAGAATTAAAAAAATTACAAAAAATTTCTGTCTGTCTGTCTGTCTGTCTGTCTGTCTGTCTGTCTGTCTGTCTGTCTGTCTGTCTGTCTGTCTGTCTGTTTTTTTTTTTTTTTTGGTTACCCAGGTGGTAAATTCGAAGAAGGAATTTTACGAATTGTTCCCAATGCACGTCGAGTGCCGTGTCTAAATGGGAACAATGGGTCAACTCGTTATACACTCATCCGTATATACATATGCCCTAAACTCCACCTGGGGCGTCAGACTAATTCCCAAACCGGTACCTGCCCTAAGGCAATACTTCGGTAAGGGGGTGTCTAATTCACGCATAGCGCTACTTTCGCAACACTCGCCAAGAAGTTCATATTTTAATTAAATATCATCCTGACCGCCCAACATCATCTTCACGTCCCATCGGCTACGCTGATTGTTTTGCGTAGTTCATTCCATAGCTTCGGACTCTTTAAGCTTAGTAAAGTTAACCTACGTTATCCTTCGTCAATTGCAATTTGCGTCAGTCTCCAACTCCTTTGCAAAGCAGCCATTATCCGAGCGAGCCCATCACTGACTGCCTGCCATGTGTTAATGTCATCACACATCTTCTGCAACATGTTGTCCGCTGTCGTTTCTGGTCCGCAGGCGGCGAATATGTTGGCATGTTCCTCTTCAAATCTTGGACAATAGACTACCACGTGTTCGGGTGTCTCGTCCACGTCACCGCATGTTAGGCAGACCGGCGAGGCCCCATGTCCGAACCTGTGGTGATACTTCATGAAGCATCCATGACCAGTCAGGAATTGCGTCATGTAGAAATCCACTTCGCCATGCTTTCTCTCCATCCACTCTTTGATGTTTGGGATCAAAAGATGGGTCCACCTCCCTTTTTCCGAGCTGTCCCACAGCTGCTGCCAGTTGGCCATGGAGCTATCTCTGGCTCGTGTTCTCACGTTTTGCATGCCTCTATTTTCGTAGCAATATGAGTCCTCCACCAACAAAACCGAGATGGGCATGACTCCCGCTACAACGCATGCAGCCTCCGACGAAACGGTGCGGTATGCACTGATGACCCGCAAATTCATTCGCCTCTGTACACTGTTCAGCTTCTGCTGGTTACACTGGATGTTAAGACCAAATTTCCAGGCCGCCCCTCCATATCGAAGGATTGACGAAACTACACTCGAAATTATCCTTCGCTGACTACTTCGGATCCCCGAGTTGTTCGCCATTATCCTCGTGAGTGCGGCCGTTGCTGTTGCCGCCTTCTTGCACACATACTCAACGTTGTTTTTAAAGCTGAGCTGGTCGTCAATCATCACACCCAAATATTTAAGCTCACGCTTTGATTCGATGGTGCATGATCCAACTGTAATCCTGCCTGTTTGCGGTGAAATCAGGTTTGATATCAGGACCATCTCGGTTTTATGGTGAGCCAACTGCAAACTTTTGGAGTGCATCCAGCTCTCTACCGCATCTACAGCCTCTGAAGCTCTTAGCTGGACGATTTCTGTAGAGTAACCCGTCGCTAGTAGCACGACAACGTCCGCGAAACCAACCAACTTTACTCCCTCTGGCAGGCTCAATGTCAGCACCTCATCATACGTAATATTCCACAGAACCGGGCCCAGTATCGACCCTTGCGGTACTCCAGCTGTAACATTTATTTCCTGAAATCCTTCGCTCGTCATGTATAGAAGCTTGCGGTTCTGGAAATAGCTTTCCACTAATTTGTAGAGATATTTCGGTATCCTCATTTTTATAAGCGAAGAAGCAATCGCTGCCCAGCTGACACTATTGAAGGCGTTACGCACGTCCAATGTTACTACCGCACAGAAACGGTCCCCTCTTCTCTTCTTGAGTCTGGCTTTATCAGCCGTTTCGATGACAGTTCGAATGGCGTCGACTGTGCATCGCCCTTTTCGAAAGCCGAATTGATTGTTGGACAATCCGCCTTCGCCCTCGGTGTACCGCTGGATACGATTCAAGATCACCTTTTCCAGAATCTTTCCAACCGTATCCAGTAGGCATATTGGCCTGTATGCCGATGGGTTCCCCAATGGCTTTCCTGGTTTGGGCAGCAGAACCAGCTTCTGTCGTTTCCAAATATCTGGAAACATCCTTTCCTCTATACAAATTTGCAGTGACGATCGGAACATTTCGGGAAATTCCATAATCGCGGTCTTAACTGCAATGTTCGGGATACCATCTGGACCCGGAGCCTTTTCCAGCCGTAGGGATTTGGCGATGTCCCGCAGTTCCTCCAACGATATTAACTCCTCATCGCTCGTATCCCAGTCGTACGGGACTTGCGGCCAGCTATTAATAATATGATGAGGAAACAGCTCTCTCGTTATTTCCCTCAGTTTGTTGGGGCACATTTCAGGTGGTGTGCTACCGCTTTTGTTTTTTGCCATGACTATCCTGCAGGCTTCTTCGATTCTCTTGATTTTTGCTCACTTTTTCTCATCTGCTTGTCAAACGCCTAAGAGAAACATGCTTTATCACACTTAAACCGATCAAGCAGCCCACGTTTGTTACAGAGCATTTCAAAAACGCAGTCACCCAATTTCATTCTCGAAGGGAGAAATGTTCATCAGCTTCTCAGTTACTGGCTGAGAAATCAACGACCGAACAGAGATGGACGCTTCGGTTGTGGTTTATTTCAGCACTTGCTGGGGCCAATGTTGAATAATTTCATATAGAAAGAGGACGGTTCAATCACACATTAAAACTGTCCACGTGATTTGGTGAAACAGCCAAATTTCATATGCGATTTGCATATCTTTTTCTCTTAGAAGCGATGAGAATAGTAAAACTATGCCCTTGCCTTCACTGAGCAATTCATTTCATTGATCACACGTAGCGCTGATGAGATGTTTTCAGAGTCACAAACGAACAGTGCTCTGACAGTAGAAGAGTGATCATTCGTTAGAGAAAAAATTTCTCTTGGCTCTCTCAGCAGCAGATGATGAAATGCTCATTTAAAATCCCCTCACAATTATTAGGAGCGAAAAAGTTCACTGTCTCCTTTTGGGCAAGATGAGCAAAATGAAGCCTGCTATCCTGTAGGCATCGCCCCATGGTCAGTCATTGGCATCAAGACAAAGTTTCCTTAAACATGCCTTTTTACTCTCTTTAATTGCCTTGCATAGGTTTCTTTTAGCATTTTTGAAAAGCGGCCTACGCTCGTCTCTCTCCATTTGAGTTCGTGCTCTCTGCATGTTTCGTCTAGCGCGAAGGCAGGTGGCACGCAAATTCGCGATTTCCTCAGTCCACCAATAAACTGGTGGATGTGGGTTTCTACGATTAACTCTCCTCGTCATTGCTGCGTCACAAGCACGTGTGAGTACTTTCGTCAGGTTTTCCGCCGACAAGTTTGACAGGTTTTGCTCCCACTTCAAAACCTCGACGAAGACATTCCGGTCAAATTGTTGTGTCCTCCAGCGTCGTTCACCTGTCATTACCTCTCTTCTGACTGACTGTGCACTTTCACCCACACGATAACGGATCGCAAAGTGGTCGCTATGAGTGTAGTCTTCGCTCACCCTCCAATTACTTGTCCATCTGGGACTAGCAAATGTGATATCTATAATCGATTCACGTCCCTCTCTATGGTAGGTTCTAGTATTACCTACGTTCGCCAGGTCCACATTCAGCCTTGCAAGTGCTTCAAGTAAACTCTGTCCTCTGGCGTTCGTATGGGAACTACCCCATTCCTGGGCCCACGCATTGAAATCCCCCGCGATAATAACGGGGCTTCGGCCTGTGAGCAAATCGACTATCCTATCCATCGTAGCGCTAAACTTCTCCAAGGTCCACCTCGGTGGAGCGTAGCAGCTACAGAAGAAGATTCCATTGACTTTGGCTATCACAAAGCCTTCTTCATTTGATGTGACCACTTCTTGTATGGGAAACTTTCCTGTCACCCCTATTGCGGCCAGTTTGGCACTATCGGTCACCCAATTTGTGCCATTCAGGGCCCTTAAATAGGGGTCTGCTACTAACGCAATGTCTAGCTTCTCTTCCACCGCCATCTGTCGCAGAAGCTGTTGTGCTTCGTGACAGTGGTTGAGGTTGATTTGGATTACTTCCAAGCCCTTGGTATCGCTGCTAGCGCCTTTTGGTAGGCAGAGCACCTTGGGTTGCCAGTTACATGGTCACCAGTGCAGATAAGACACTTCGCCGGCTTACTGCAGCTAGTCGCTATGTGGCCGGATTCTCCGCACCCCCAGCATAATCATCGTCTGTCAACTCCCTTGCAGTCAAACGACTTGTGGCCGTACTCCATGCATCGAAAGCATACCTCTGGTTGCTGGGAGATGGTTATCTGACAAACTGACCATCCCACTTTTAGCCGCCTGCATTCGAGTGCTGCGTTGGCTGCTACCACCGGAAGCCTCACAATCGCAACCTGTGTTCCGGATCTAGGAGGACCCTGTCTCAATCGGATAGAGATCTGATCTTCGCCGATCTTACACTGGTCAACTAGCGCTGTCCTGACTTCATCTTCTGTCGTTATTTCGTCGAGGTTTTTGATACGGATGGTAACTTCGTGACATAGCGCACGCACCTCCGCCTTCTCGCCTAGAACTTCCTCCGCCAGCACCTTGAAGGATGCACTCTTTGTTGCTGAACTTCGTTTCAACTCGAGGATCATCTCACCGGAACGAGTACGACGGATCCTCCTCACGTTTTCACCTAGTCCAGCAAGCTTGTCGTCGGTCCGCATCTGACGAAGCACGTCCGCGTACGTACCCTCTGGCGCCTTAACTACGATAGCTTCACCTTTTTCCCTTACGCGGCTTCGCTGCTTTTTGGGCTTGGGGTTTGCTTTCGTAGCTTTCTCCTTACGGTGTTTGCGCGTCACTGTTTGCCATTCGGAGGACGCTCCCTCATTGGGTCTGTCGTTCTTGCCTTTCAGTTGGCCAGGGTTCTGTCGAACCATCGGGTCTCGGGCCCTCTTCTTTAGGGTGCCAGGTCTTGGATCACCGGGCGACCCTCGTTTCCTCTTTACACTCTGAGAGCTTCTTGGAGTAATAAGCTCATTCCTCACCGTTTGAACGAAGGCATCGATCCGTTTCGGGCGACTGACATTCGCCTTAGAGGGTTTCTCCGCCTCTGTTCCTCTGCTAGTAGCGCTGCCATTTAGCGCTCTAACCATCTCTAGGACTGCTTTGTTTGCCTCTGTAAAAAGAGCCATAGCCTTCACAAGCTTGTCCTTGACCTCCTTATGAATGTTTTGCTTGCTCAAAACCAAGCTAGTCTAAGCCTTCATTTCTGTCATCGCTTCCTTCATTGCCTTTGGCATAGGAACATCCTTCTTCTCTGGAGAGCTGACAGACTCTCCTCTTTCTTCCGCTATGGAGCCTTCTGGATTGTCTACCAGTTGGACAGCAAGCTGCCGAGCTGGAGATCGCCTTAGACTCCTGCCACCGAACGGATTAGGGCTTGCACCCGTCTCCGCACTCTCCTCCTTCTTCCTCTTATCATTATTTTTAGTATTTTGAATCATTAGTGAATCCCACGAGTAGCTAGGGAAATATACGGTCGACTGCGCCAGTGCCCTGCTTTAGCGCAGCAAGGACTGCAATACTGTGGGGTTTGTCCCGGTGCCCCACAGGCTACCGTTATCGACTGACACATTTACAACCCGCCAGCCTTCCACCTCATAAGCACGGTCTTATGCATGGGACCGTTTTAGCGCTCCCATGAGCAGCACACCTTGGGTACATTGGGTTGTTTCTTTCCAATAGGTCCGGTAGGGTAATCCAATTTCGTTTGCCGTTGTCGTCATCGAGAGGGGGGTTGCTGGATTTAGTCGCCTCTTACGACATGGGCCAGTGACCCAGGGATAGTATTCTTGTGCCGCTACCCCACGGTCTGTCTGTCTGTCTGTCTGTCTGTCTGTCTGTCTGTCTGTCTGTCTGTCTGTCTGTCTGTCTGTCTGTCTGTCTGTCTGTCTGTCTGTCTGTCTGTCTGTCTGTCTGTCTGTCTGTCTGTCTGTCTGTCTGTCTGTCTGTCTGTCTGTCTGTCTGTCTGTCTGTCTGTCTGTCTGTCTGTCTGTCTGTCTGTCTGTCTGTCTGTCTGTCTGTCTGTCTGTCTGTCTGTCTGTCTGTCTGTCTGTCTGTCTGTCTGTCTGTCTGTCTGTCTGTCTGTCTGTCTGTCTGTCTGTCTGTCTGTCTGTCTGTCTGTCTGTCTGTCTGTCTGTCTGTCTGTCTGTCTGTCTGTCTGTCTGTCTGTCTGTCTGTCTGTCTGTCTGTCTGTCTGTCTGTCTGTCTGTCTGTCTGTCTGTCTGTCTGTCTGTCTGTCTGTCTGTCTGTCTGTCTGTCTGTCTGTCTGTCTGTCTGTCTGTCTGTCTGTCTGTCTGTCTGTCTGTCTGTCTGTCTGTCTGTCTGTCTGTCTGTCTGTCTGTCTGTCTGTCTGTCTGTCTGTCTGTCTGTCTGTCTGTCTGTCTGTCTGTCTGTCTGTCTGTCTGTCTGTCTGTCTGTCTGTCTGTCTGTCTGTCTGTCTGTCTGTCTGTCTGTCTGTCTGTCTGTCTGTCTGTCTGTCTGTCTGTCTGTCTGTCTGTCTGTCTGTCTGTCTGTCTGTCTGTCTGTCTGTCTGTCTGTCTGTCTGTCTGTCTGTCTGTCTGTCTGTCTGTCTGTCTGTCTGTCTGTCTGTCTGTCTGTCTGTCTGTCTGTCTGTCTGTCTGTCTGTCTGTCTGTCTGTCTGTCTGTCTGTCTGTCTGTCTGTCTGTCTGTCTGTCTGTCTGTCTGTCTGTCTGTCTGTCTGTCTGTCTGTCTGTCTGTCTGTCTGTCTGTCTGTCTGTCTGTCTGTCTGTCTGTCTGTCTGTCTGTCTGTCTGTCTGTCTGTCTGTCTGTCTGTCTGTCTGTCTGTCTGTCTGTCTGTCTGTCTGTCTGTCTGTCTGTCTGTCTGTCTGTCTGTCTGTCTGTCTGTCTGTCTGTCTGTCTGTCTGTCTGTCTGTCTGTCTGTCTGTCTGTCTGTCTGTCTGTCTGTCTGTCTGTCTGTCTGTCTGTCTGTCTGTCTGTCTGTCTGTCTGTCTGTCTGTCTGTCTGTCTGTCTGTCTGTCTGTCTGTCTGTCTGTCTGTCTGTCTGTCTGTCTGTCTGTCTGTCTGTCTGTCTGTCTGTCTGTCTGTCTGTCTGTCTGTCTGTCTGTCTGTCTGTCTGTCTGTCTGTCTGTCTGTCTGTCTGTCTGTCTGTCTGTCTGTCTGTCTGTCTGTCTGTCTGTCTGTCTGTCTGTCTGTCTGTCTGTCTGTCTGTCTGTCTGTCTGTCTGTCTGTCTGTCTGTCTGTCTGTCTGTCTGTCTGTCTGTCTGTCTGTCTGTCTGTCTGTCTGTCTGTCTGTCTGTCTGTCTGTCTGTCTGTCTGTCTGTCTGTCTGTCTGTCTGTCTGTCTGTCTGTCTGTCTGTCTGTCTGTCTGTCTGTCTGTCTGTCTGTCTGTCTGTCTGTCTGTCTGTCTGTCTGTCTGTCTGTCTGTCTGTCTGTCTGTCTGTCTGTCTGTCTGTCTGTCTGTCTGTCTGTCTGTCTGTCTGTCTGTCTGTCTGTCTGTCTGTCTGTCTGTCTGTCTGTCTGTCTGTCTGTCTGTCTGTCTGTCTGTCTGTCTGTCTGTCTGTCTGTCTGTCTGTCTGTCTGTCTGTCTGTCTGTCTGTCTGTCTGTCTGTCTGTCTGTCTGTCTGTCTGTCTGTCTGTCTGTCTGTCTGTCTGTCTGTCTGTCTGTCTGTCTGTCTGTCTGTCTGTCTGTCTGTCTGTCTGTCTGTCTGTCTGTCTGTCTGTCTGTCTGTCTGTCTGTCTGTCTGTCTGTCTGTCTGTCTGTCTGTCTGTCTGTCTGTCTGTCTGTCTGTCTGTCTGTCTGTCTGTCTGTCTGTCTGTCTGTCTGTCTGTCTGTCTGTCTGTCTGTCTGTCTGTCTGTCTGTCGGTCTGTCTGTCTGTCTGTCTGTCTGTCTGTCTGTCTGTCTGTCTGTCTGTCTGTCTGTCTGTCTGTCTGTCTGTCTGTCTGTCTGTCTGTCTGTCTGTCTGTCTGTCTGTCTGTCTGGAGATGCAAACAAACAATTTTTTTTTTACTATTTGAAAAATTTGAATAAAAATATAGATATCAGTTTATGTTTTCCAAAATTTTACTGAACAAATTAATCATACTGCAATCTTAATGTCTAGTTTCCAATACTGCTTCACCGAAACACATTCCAACTTCGCTGTCTCAAAGTCAACCGACTGAAGTCTCCTCACAAGGAACGGACCCATCAAGAGAGACAGTGCGTAACACGAGTAGCTCTTGTCACATTAAAATTCATAATCTGTCTACGGTCGCACCCCTTCTTCCTCTTCTGCCGCAGCCCTCCTCGCATCTCATCGATCTTCGATGAATCCCCTGGAGCAACAACAGCAGCAGCCAAGAATCGATCCCGAAGACGACAACTGGCCTGAACTGGCTGTTCATATGCGCGGTGCCGTTCTGTTATCTTCAAGTGTGTTTGGCGGACTTTTTTCTTCGTCTTCTTAATGCCATTCTGCCCCTGACGCTCTCGGTAGTGATGGCTACTTTGCCTATGGCCTTGCCTGGTGCCGCGCTCATGTCCAGTAGCAAGTTCAACTGTCCATCGAATCGAACTCTTCTGTGATATCAGTAGCTGAGAGGAGAAAAGAAGGAAAAAAAACGCTAGCTGACTGGTTGTCAAAGCTCTCCTGGCCCGGGTCCGGCCGAGCCTGATCATCATCTCTCAATATGTTGATGCGTATTTTGCCGCGAGGACCCTGACTGCAAGAAGGTGAAGCGGTCCAGAGGGGGCTCGAAACGTAAGTATCAAAGTGTCTGTCTCATTGCTAGACACGCCGCCTCGTTCAGACCGAACTGATGGCTCCCGTTTTGCAAACCTCTCAAGTCCACCATGAGGCCTATGCAGAAGACACCCCAAAGACAAGTGGAAGTGGTCTTAGCTGGAGGACACTTTGATTAGCAAGCATCACTTTCAAGCTCTTTGCATTCCCTTTTCCTAACTCACAGCATATTGCTCGATTTATTGATAAAAAAAAGGCCGAGGTGAATAATAAAAACCGTCAATAACGGACAGGAAACTGAGCGGGCACTTGGAAGTGTTTTAGAGTCATAAAGACCAACTACCTACTAGCATCTAACAACTGTCGACCCTGGAAGGAAAAAGACCGACGTAGGACATTGAAAAGGTTCTCTGCTGCTGGGGCATGATGATGGGACGTGGTAATTTAATCGAAGTCAATTTTATGTAAATTGTTCGATACTGGCAAGGCGCTTAGCACCCTGAGGAGGGAAGAGACTTTTCTAAGCAAATGTTTCTTTAGAAGTTTTTTTTAACTGTGCTTTACAAATACGTTGAAGAAACAAAAAATATATTTATGATTCAAGAAAAAATCGTTTAAAAACTATTATCACACATCTGTCCCAGATTTTTTCCCGTTGGCGTTATAGGAGTGTCAATTTGACACTGCTGACTAAAACTGTATCTCTCTTGTTTCTCAACTGATTTTTACAAAATATATAGTTTTGAGCGTAACTTAACTTAAAAATGACTGTCAGACAATATTAAGCTGCAATAATTCATTTTTACATTATTCGAAGGCGAAGCAAACAAAAGTTTAAAAAAAAAATACATGTTTAGTAATGAATGCTGTCAATTTGCTACTGAATGCGCTCTGATTTGTAACGAAAACTTTCGTTTTTTGCCGCAGCTGCAAATGCCCAGGAAATAATAAATTGCCGTGTAAATTTGTCGGAAGAATAAAATGTAAGTTTGGCTGGAACATCCACCCGAAATTTTACAGAAATTTGCAGAATTTTACAGAATTTTACAGAATTTTACAGAATTTTACAGAATTTTACAGAATTTAACAGAAGTTTTCAGAATTTTACAGAATTTTACAGAATTTTACAGAATTTTACAGAATTTTACAGAATTTTACAGAATTTTACAGAATTTTACAGAATTTTACAGAATTTTACAGAATTTCACAGAATTTTACAGAATTTTGCAAAATTTTACAGAACTTGAAATAATTTTATTGGATTTAACAGAATTGTACAGAACTCTACAGAATTAAACGGAATTTTACAGAATTTTACAGAATTTCACAGAATTTTACAGAATTTGACAGAATATTACAGAATTTTTCAGAATTTTACAGAATTTTACAGAATTTTACAGAATTTTACAGAATTTTACAGAAATTACAGAATTTTACAGAATTTTACAGAATTTAACAGAATTTTACAGAATTTTACAGAATTTTACAGAATTTTACAGAATTTTACAGAATTTTACAGAATTTTACAGAATTTTACAGAATTTTACAGAATTTTACAGAATTTTACAGAATTTTACAGAAATTTACAGAATTTCACAGAATTTTACAGAATTTGACAGAATATTACAGAATTTTACAGAATTTTACAGAAGTTTACAGAATTTCACAGAATTTCACAGAATTTTACAGAATTTCACAGAATTTTACAGAATTTCACAGAATTTCACATAATTTTACAGAATTTTACAGAATTTTACAGAATTTTACAGAGTTATACAGACTTTACAGCACTTTACAGAATTTTACAGAATTTTACAGAATTCTACAGAATTTTACAGAATTTTACAGAATTTTTCAGAATTTTACAGAATTTAACAGAATTTTACGGAATGTTATAGAATTTTACAGAATTTACAGAATTTTACAGAATTTTACAAAATTTTACATAATTTTACATAATTTCACAAAATTTTACAGAATTTGACATAATTTTATTGAATTTACCAGAATTCTACAGAATTCTACAGAATTAAACGGAATTTTACAGAATTTCACAGAATTTCACAGAAATTTACAGAATTTTACAGAATTTGACAGAATTTTTCAGAATTTCACAGAATTTTACAGAATTTTACAGAATTTCACAAAATTTTACAGAAATTTGCAGATTTTTACATATTTTTACTGAGATTTACAGAATTTTACAGAATTTTACGGAATTTTGAAGAAATCAACAAAATTGTACAGAATTTTACAGAACTCTACATAATGAAACGGAATTTTTCTTAATTTTACAGAATTTTAAAAAAAATTTCAGAACTTTACATAATTAACAGAATTTACAGAATTGACAGAATTTAACAGAATTTTACAGAATTTTTCAGAATTTTTCAGAATTTTTCAAAATTTTATAGAATTTTAAAGAATGTTTTAGAATTTTATGTATTTTGCAGACTTTCACAGAATTTTACAGAATTTCACAGAGTTTTACTGAATTTTTCTGAATTCTACTGATTTCACAAAACTTTACAAAATATTACAAATTTTTACAGATTGTTTCAGAATTTTACAGAGTTTTACAGTATTCAAAAGAATTTAACTGAACTTAATAGAATTTGACGAAATTTTACAGATTTTTTCCCAATTTGTAAAAGCTTACAGAATTTTATAGAATTTCACATAATTTAACAAACATTTTTAGAACTTTTTAGAATTATTTTTGAACTTTTCAGAATATAACAGCATTTTATAAAGTTTTACAGAATTTTAAAGAAATTCACAGAGTTTTACAGAATGTTACAGAATTTTACAGAATACAATAAAATTTTACATAATACATACAGATCTTTACGGAATTTTTCAGAACTTTACAGAATTTCTCAGTAATTTAAAGAATTTGACAGAATTTTACAGAATTTTACAGTAATTACAGAATTTCGCAGAATTTTACAGAATTTCACAGATTTTTACAGAGTTTTCCAGAATTTGTTAGAATTTTTCACAATTAAACTGATTTTATCCTTAATTTTTAGAACTGAACAGATTTTTTTTTTAAATTTACATCAATTTCATGAGATCTACAGATTAAACAAAAATGAAATGAATTCCAAAAATTTTACAGAATTTAAAAGAATTTTTGGAAATTTGCTACAATTTTACAGAAAATTACAGAATTCTTCAGAATTACAGAAGTTATATGATTTTAATCGCCGTAATCTTTATTATTATAATTTTAATGGCATGTTCGGCGGAATGAAATACTAGAGAGAATTTTATTTTATAGAAATTTGAAAGAATGGTGGATAGACAGGCATTAGTGCGCCAATAGAAAAAGTTGAAATTTCTGGCTAGAGGGCATGTTGATGAAAAGCTCCCATGAATTGTCCCGCCTTTGCTCTACGCTTGCTTACTATACTTGAGAAACTCAGAAAGAGAATTCTCATGTATAGCGAGCCCAGTGGTTTGAGAGCGTGTTTTTATGCACACTTTATATTGGCGCACTAATGCCTATCTATTCACCTTTCTTTCAAATCTCTAGAAAAGAAAATTCTCTCTAGTTTTTCATTCCGCCGAACATGCCATCAAAATTATGATCGAATTACAGAATATTTTAAAAATTTTCCAGAATATTAGAAAATTTTACAGAAATTCACAAAAATTTCCGAATGTTTACAGAACCATATAGAGTGTTTTAAAATTTTTATGGAATTTTACAGAATTTCACAGAATCACACAGAATTCTACAAAATTTGACAGTTTTACGAAAATTTAACAATATATTACTGTTTTTTTAGCGTTTCACTGAATGATACAGAATCTTACAACATTCTGCATAAATTTACAGAATTTTACAAGATTTTACTGGTTTTTCAGGATTTTATAGAATTTTACAGAGTTTTGCAGTATTTTGCATAATTTTTCAGAGTTTTTTCAGAATTTTACAGAATTTTACAAAATTTAAGGGAATTATCGGAATGTTACAGAATTTTGCAGAATTTAACTGAATTTAATCAAAATTTTCAAAATTTATAGAATTTAACAGATATCAACAAAATTTGAACAAAATTTAAAATGCATTCCACAGATCTAACAGATTTTCATAGAATTTATAAAAATTAAGGGAATTTTCCAGAACTGTACAGAATTGATTGATTTATTTATAGAGGCCTAATATATTTAGTTTAGTTTAGTTTATATAACCCAAACCGGCTAATTGTCTTTGTTTTTTACCCGTAAAGGAAGGTTAAATTACAAATGATTTTTCAGTTACAGTTTCAGTCGTACACATAGTCCAAAAATCTAAATTTACTGAAAGTAAGCTGCAATATATGTTTAAGCATCTGAGCCAATGTTTACAAGATTTTTGATCAATTAATTCTTACTTAAACCCAAACGCAATGATTAATTATTTTCAAAAAAAAACAAAAAAAATCATCACTTCATTCACTTACACAATTAGAGGTAAGCTGTCATGTATTCAGTCAAAGTATGCCTAAAATACTGATACTATAATTGAAACTTATATTAAGAATTCTGTCGTGTAAAATCCTCTTGTGTATATCTAGTGTTGATATTATGAAGCAAGCTCACGCTTTTTTGTTGATATTTTCAATCTCCTGATGTTGTATAACAATACGAGAAAAAAAAAAAAGAAACAACAAACCCAACCGAAGAAAACCTGTCCAACACCCATCAAAGTGTCACACCACGTCACGTCACACGTTCCGATCGGAGGATCGAAAAGCGTGACGTGACAAGTCGAGTGGCTTCGGTAAAAAAATGTCTTGATTTTCTATCCTCAACGAAAGTTGATACGAAATCTGTAGCACGACCAACAAACCGTGTGTTTAGGTTTGCTCATTGTGTGACCATCAGACACGTGAATCAAACCGACGACAACGACGACATAAAACCCAAGTCATTGATCGGTATCAGCGTTGGTTCAGAAGCCTCAGACCTCGGTAGGGGTTTGTCAATTTCCAAAAACGAATCAATTTTCGGTCGTTACAATGATCGAGTCCGATCAGTTCAGCTGCAGGCCAACGTCCCTTCAGCCAGAGTCCAAAGCTCTCGGAATTACGATGCCCTGATTGATGCCCGATTTGATGGGGCAGACCATCTCAATTTAATGTTTGAAAGCGCTATAAAAATAATGAATTTGAATTCCTGGCTCCAAAGGGACGCCACCATTTCCAAAGACTGCTGACTGCAGTGCTGGTCTAATTTGAAATGTGTTTCAACGCATAAAACTGATGTAGATAATTTTAAAGGCATCTTCAGCAACTAAACGCACCGAGAAACAGTAGCTTATCTCGAAGGAATCGATGACGACAAGAGGTCAGCCGATAAAAGAGCTCTGATTCAAATTACATGATTGATTGATCCATGAAAACTTTTTGCTTTAAAGAAGTATTTAGAGTCAAGCCAAATCGTTTCGTTATGTTTTGTATAGGTTTATTTTGTATAAAATATTGTAATTTCTTGTTATTTTTGTCATTTTTCATAACTTCCTAATTGTTTTCCAGATTGATTGATACTTTAAAAAAATCAATAAAACCTTCGAAACAGTTGTAAGAATTTTATTTTTTCTTTTGATTTTCGGTAATTTGATCAATTCATCAATTTTATGAAGTTACGCAATAAATAAAGTTACTCGTGAATTGTAATTTTTCCATGAACATCTTCCGACAAACATAAAAAAGTTTGTTCGATTCAAACATATTATCTGATGCTTGTTTTACACATTTGATCCTTATCCTTCCATATCGGAGAGACGTTTAAATCGTGCGATGGAATGCACCACTTATCATATATATATTAAAACACCGGTCTCGATCGTTGATCACAATCAAGAGGTGCCACCCAGTCCCACATTTCCATATATTCCCATATTAGATAGAAGAGCACCTCCTGGTTCACATTCCTTACCCTTTGGAGGATCTCACAAGACTAGGGCCATATTAAGAGAAAGGCGTTAGTCGGTTAAATTCCGTCGGGTGGCCACTCGGAAAGCAGCAGCAGCCTGGAATCGATCTATCTTTCTAGCAATCTATCTCCTCAGAGATGTTGGGATTCGGATGATGGCCGAAAGCCGACCGCATGAGATGTTACTCCAGCCAATCTCCATGATCGCTTTATCTTCCTTCTCTCGGTCTCGACTCAGCTCGGCCAGCCGGCAGCTTCTTGTAGAGCTAGCGGAGGCGCTAGGCTAAACTCTATAGCATTAATTTTAAATAGATTGAGAAAGATTTATGTCTAACAGGGAGCGCAGATAGTTATCTAAAGCCAACACAACAAAAAGGTACATTGTCTCTAATGATGCCCCCCGTTTGTTCGTCTTTCGGCTGGCTTTCCTCTGTGTGTTCGGCTCCTTCTGTTTCGTAGGGTCCTAATGTTCGTCTTATAGTTTATTATTCTGCTTCTGATATTTTCTGTTTTCGGTGCAGTAGCGATAGCTCCCCTTCTGTCGGATACCCGGGATCATCGGAACTTTAAGCGCTCGTGTTTAACATGGGACACCGTTAACCTCTCGCTTGAGACAGGAGCGTTCCAGGTTCTGTTAACAATGAAAATCAATACTGATAATTTTACAGAACGTAAATAAGTAAGAACTTAACAGAATTTACCAGAATTTTACAGACTTTTACAGAATTTAACAGAAATTTAATAAATTTTATAGAATTTTACAGAATTTAACAATTTTCTACGGAATTTAACGATGTATTACAGAATTTAATAGAATTTCACAGGATATTAAAGAATTTTACATAATTCTACGGAATTTTTAAGGAATTTAACAGCATTTTACAGAATTTTAAAGAATTCTATGGAATTTTTAAGGAATTCTACGGAATTTTTAAGGAATTTTACAGAATTTTACAGAATTTTACAGAATTTTACAGAATTTCACAGAATTTTACAGAATTTTACAGATATCTGCAGAATTCAGCAGAATTTTACAAAACTTTACAGAATTTTACAAAATTTTATTAAATTTTAAGGATTTTACAGAATTTTACATAATTTTACAGAATTTTACATAATTTTACAAAATTTTACAGAATTTTACAAAATTTTACAGAATTTTACATAATTTTTCAGAATTTAACAGAATTTTACAAAATTTTACAGAATTTTACAGAATTTTACAGAATTTTACAGAATTTTACAGAATTTTACAGAATTTTACAGAATTTAACAGAATTTTACAGAATTTTACAGAATTTAACAGAATTTTACAGAATTTTACAGAATTTTACAGAATTTCACAGAATTTCACAGAATTTTACAGAATTTTACAGAATTTCACAGAATTTTACAGAATGTTCCAAAATTTTACAGAATTTGACAGAATTTTACAGAATTTCACAGTATTTTACAGAATGTAACTGAATTTTACAGAATTTTACAGAATTTTACAGAATGTTCCAGAATTTTACAGAATTTTTTTCAGAATTTTACAGAATTTTTCAGAATTTAACAGAACTTTACAAAATTTTTCAGAATTCTAGAGAATTTTTCAGAATTTTACAGAACTTGACGAAATTTTATAGAATTTTACAGAATTTTAAAGAATATCACAGAATTTCACAGAAATTTACCGAATTTTGCAGAACTTTACAGAGTTTTACAGAGTTTCACAAAATTTACAGCATATCACAGAGTTTGACAGAATTTCACTGAATTTTTCATAGTTTCAAACAATTTTACTGAATTTTTCAGAATATTTCAGAATTTACCAGAATCTACAGAATTTCACAGCAATAAAAAACAATAAACTTTACAAAATTTACATAATTCACTAGAATTTTTTTTGAAATTTTAATAAATTTTAAAGAATTAGTAGTACTTTACAGAACTTAACAGAATTTCACAGAATGCAACAGAATTTAAAAGATCTTTATAGTATTTTATAGAATTTTAAAGAATTTTAAGGAACTTCACAGAATTTTACAGACCTCCTCAGAATTTTACAGAATTTTACAAAATTTTACAGAGTTATTCAGAATTTCACAGAATTTAGCAGAATTTTACAGAATTTTACAGAATTTTAAAAAATTGAACAGAATTTTTCAGAATTTTAAGAAATTTTACAGAATTGTACAGAATTTTTAAAGAATTATACAGAAGTTTACAATAAATTACAGAATTTTACAGGAATTTACAGAATTTTACAGAATTTTACAGAATTTTACAGAATTTTGCAGAATTTTACAGAATTTTACAAAATTTTACGGAATTTTACAGAATTTTACAGAATTTTACAAAATGTTACAGAGTTTTATGGAATTTTACAGAACTTTACAGAATTTTACAGTATTTTACAGAATTATACAGAATTGTCAGAATTTTACAGAATTTTTCAGAATTTACAGAATTTTACAGAATTTTAAAGAATTTTACAGAATTTTATAGAATTTTATAGAATTTTACAGAATTTTACAGAATTTTACAGAATTTTACAGAATTTTACGGAATTTTACAGAATTTTACAGAATTTTACAGAATTTTACAGAATTTTACAGAATTTTACAGCATTTTACAGAATTATACAGCATTCTACAAGATTATTCAGAGTTTTACAGAATTCTGCATGATTTTTCAGAAGTTTACTGAATTTTTCAGAATTTTACAGCATTTTACAGAATTTAACAGAATTTTACAGAATTTTACAGAATTTTACAGATTTTTACAGAATTTAACAGAATTTTACAGAATTTTATAGAATTTTAAAGAATTTTACAGAATTTTACAGAATTTTAAAGAATTATACAGAATTTTACAAGATTATTAAGAGTTTTACAGAATTCTGCATGATTTTACAGAATTTTACTGAATTTTTCAGAATTTTACAGAATTTTACAAAATTTCACAGATCTTTACAGAATTTTACAGAATTTTACAGAATTTTAAAGAGTCTTACAGAGTTTCACAGAATTTAACAGAATTTAACAGAATTTTACAGAATTTAACAGAATTGTACAGAATTTTACAAAATTTTACAGATTTTTACAGAATTTAACAGAATTCAACAAAATTTTAAAGAATTTTAAGAAATTTTGCAGAATTTTACAGAATTTTAAAGAATTATTTAGAATTTTACAAGATTATTAAGAGTTTTACAAGATTATTAAGAGTTTTACAGAATTCTGCATGATTTTACAGAAGTTTACTGAATTTTTCAGAAATTTACAGAATTTTACAAAATTTCACAGATCTTTACAAAATTTTACAGAATTTTAAAGAGTCTTACAGAATTTGACAGAATTTAACAGAATTTTTCAGAATTTTTCAGAATTTTACAGAATTTTACAGAAATTACAGAATTTTACGGAATTTTACAGAGTTTTACAGAATTATACAGAATTTAAAAGAATTTTACAGAATTTTACAGAATTTTACAGAATTTAACAGAATTTTACAGAATTTCACAGAATTTTACAGCATTTTACAGAATTTTACAGAATTTTACAGAATTTTACAGAATTTTACAGAATTTTACAGAATTTTACAGAATTTTACAGAATTTTATAGAATTTTACAGAAATTCACAGAATTTAAAAGAATTTTCAATAATTTGACACAATTTTACAGGATTTAACACAACTTTTAAGAATGTTTCAAAATTTTACAGAATTTCACAGAATTAAACGGAATTTTACAAAATATTACAGAATATTTCAAAACATTACAGAATTTTACAGAATTTCACAGCATTCTCTGAATATTCAAGAATTTTTAAGATATTAACTGAATTTTACAGAATTTTACAGAATTTCACTGAATATTAGAGAATTTTACAAAATTTAAAATAGTTTTACAGAATTTTACAGAGTTTCCTTTATTTTACACAATTTTACAGAATTTTACAGGATTTTACAGAATTTTACTGAATCTTACAGAATTTTACCAACTTTTACAGAATTTAAAAGAATTTTACAATATTTCAAAGCATGTTAAAGAGTTTTACATAATTTTACAAAGTAGTAAAGAATTTTACAAAGTTTAACAGAATTTCATAGAATTTCACTGGATTTCAGAAAATTTAACAGAATTTCACAGAATTTTTCCGAATTTTACAGAATTTTACAAAGTTTCACAGAATTTCACAGAATTCCACAGAATTCAACAGAATTTTACAGAACTTTACAGAATTTTAAAGAATTTCACAAAATTTAACAGAATTTTACAGAATTTTACAAAATTTTACAAAACTTTGCAGAATTTTACAGAATCCTGCAGATTTTTCCTGAATTTTCAGAGATTTACAGATCTGTTTGCAGAATTTCAAAGATTTTTACGAAACTTAACACAATTTCACAGAATTATACAGAAGTTTACAGAATATATCTGAACTCCACAGGAATTTTTAAGAATTTTGAAGAATCGTACCAAATTTTACAGAATTATATAGAATTGAACCGTAATTTTACAGAAATTTACAGACTTTCACAGACTTTTAAAGAATTTTACAGAATTTTACTGAATTTTACAGAATTTTTGCATTGTTTTGCAGAATTTCACACAGTTTTAAAGAATTTTACGGAATTGTGGGGAATTTTACTGAATTTAATTGTTTTTTTTCCCAAAATTTCCAGAATCTACAGAATTATGCATATTTTAACAAAATTGTTTTAATATTCACTGAGTTCTACAGAATTGAAAAAAATAAAGTTATCAACAGAATTTTGAATAATTTAAGGGAATTTCACCGAATTTCGCACATTTTTACAGAATGCCACAGAATAATAGAACATTACAAAATTTACCAAAATTTTTAAGAGCTTTACAGAAATTTACAAAAAATCGTAGAAATCACAAAATTTTAAAGAATTTTAGAGAATGTGATATAATTTGACAGAAATGAACCGAACAGAATTTTACAGAACTTGACAGGATTTTATAGAAGTTTACAGAATTAAACAGAGTTTTTACAGAATTCAACAGAATCACAAGAAATTTTACATAAATTCACAGAATGTTTCAACATTTTATAAAAATTTACAGAATTTTGAAGAAATTAATCAATTTTACACAATTTCACCGAATTTCAAAGCGTTCCACAGATTTTTACAGCACTGCACCGAATTTCACGATATTTAAGAGAATTTAACACAGTTTTGCAAAGTTTTTCAGGATTTTACATTATTTTGAAGAATTTCACAGAGTATTACAGAGTAATTATTCTGAAGTTTAAAGAATTTTTCTTTGCTTTATACAGTTTACTTTATAGCTGTTCGAATCACATCTGTTACAACATCAGTATCTAGATTATCATTTTCAACATCAATCATAATTTAAAACACACTTGGTCTCTTAAAAATCTCAGTCTTTCAGTATGTTTGAATGAAGATCATAATAATCTGAATGTGCGTTTCGGGTCATATTGATCCGAACAGCTTTGGAAGGTTAACAGAGTTTTACTAAACTTCACGTTCTGTTTACAGAGTTTATAAGAATCTAACTGATTTTTTCAGAAATTCACAGAACTTCACAGATGTTTACAGAATTTTACAAAAATTATAGTATTTTACAGAAATATACAAAATTTCACAGAATTTTACAGAATTTCACAGAATTTTTCTGTTTTTTACAGAATCTTACAGAATTTACGAACTTTTTTCAGAATTCAACAGAACTTAGCAGAATTTTACAAAATTCTTAGGAAATTTTACAGGTTTTCACAAAATTTTACAAAAATGTACAGAATTTTACAGAATGTTTCTGAACTCTACAGAAATGAACAGTGATTACATAAATTTACAGAATTTTGCAGGATTGTACAGAGTTGTAATGCATTTTACAAAATTTAACAGGATTTTACCTTTAAAATACTTTAAGGAGTTCCATTATTCCATATTCTAAGCACGACTCTGTTGGTTTCGCCTTATGGAAGATAACTCGGCATGAAGCATGTTCCGATCTCAATCACACCGCAGCGGCTATTTTCGTCGTTAATATTTCATCCGGCGCTAAGGTTACTCAATACGTCCAATAAAATTGCTGAGAAATTCTCTGTGTGGTCGTACAACACACATATGAAAAAATGATCCTGATTTTTAAATAGCGATTTTTTTATGATTTTTGTTACTTTCATTACGTCCATCTGAAATATAAAGTACATCCTAAGTAAAAATCTTTAGACAATTAATTGATCGTCGATCAAATTTGTAAAAGATTATGACAGCCTAATTTTCACTTTGAAGAAACTGATTTCACCAACGGTGATCAAAAGTTCCGTCATCTCCCAACAGAAATCTTTAAAAAAAGAAAGGGGATTTTTTTTTTAAATCATTCCTAGTAAATAGCAAATATTTTTCCCCTCCGACATCAACGATTTCATCAGTCGGTCGGCTTGTCAGTCAAAATTGTGCTACCGTTTCGATTTTTTTTGTGTTGCCCAGCTTTATCTACCTATATGCCAAACAACCGAAACCAAAATCGTTCAACTAGTGGCAGCTGAACTGAATTAGTCCTCTAATGAAAGTCACTCGGTTATCCTACGGCTGTTTTGACATTTGGCTTCGCTTTTAAGGGCTTAACCAGGCATATCTATAGGTGAGAGACAGAATGATTTCGTTTTTGTTCAACCTTCGAAGCATGAAATTGCCAATACATCGATAAGTGTTTGAAATAAATCAAATTAGCAACGCGTCTACTTAACTTTACCAAGAATGCATTAAAAGTATGAGGTCAAATATTTCAAAATAACGGAAATGACCTAAAACCGAAGGCAAATTTCCTAGAAAAAAATGTCAAACATGTCAAAAATGTCAAAAATGTCAAAAATGTCAAAAATGACAAAAATGTCAAAAATGTCAAAAATGTCAAAAATGTCAAAAATGTCAAAAATATCAAAAATGTCAAAAATGTCAAAAATGTCAAAAATGTCAAAAATGTCAAAAATGTCAAAAATGTCAAAAATGTCAAAAATGTCAAAAATGTCAAAAATGTCAAAAATGTCAAAAATGTCAAAAATGTCAAAAATGTCAAAAATGTTAAAAATGTCAAAAATGTCAAAAATGTCAAAAATGTCAAAAATGTCAAAAATGTCAAAAATGTCAAAAATGTCAAAAATGTCAAAAATGTCAAAAATGTCAAAAATGTCAAAAATGTCAAAAATGTCAAAAATGTCAAAAATGTCAAAAATGTCAAAAATGTCAAAAATGTCAAAAATGTCAAAAATGTCAAAAATGTCAAAAATGTCAAAAATGTCAAAAATGTCAAAAATGTCAAAAATGTCAAAAATGTCAAAAATGTCAAAAATGTCAAAAATGTCAAAAATGTCAAAAATGTCAAAAATGTCAAAAATGTCAAAAATGTCAAAAATGTCAAAAATGTCAAAAATGTCAAAAATGTCAAAAATGTCAAAAATGTCAAAAATGTCGAAAATGTCGAAAATGTCAAAAATGACAAAAATGTCAAAAATGTCAAAAATGTCAAAAATGTCAATAATGTCAAAAATGTCAAAAATGTCAAAACTGTCAAAAATGTCAAAAATGTCAAAAATGTCAAAAATGTTAATAATGTCAAAAATGTCAAAAATGTCAAAAATGTCAAAAATGTCAAAAATGTCAAAAATGTCAAAAATGTCAAAAATGTCAAAAATGTCAAAAATGTCAAAAATGTCAAAAATGTCAAAAATGTCAAAAATGTCAAAAATGTCAAAAATGTCAAAAATGTCAAAAATGTCAAAAATGTCAAAAATGTCAAAAATGTCAAAAATGTCAAAAATGTCAAAAATGTCAAAAATGTCAAAAATGTCAAAAATGTCAAAAATGACAAAAATGTCAAAAATGTTAAAAATGACAAAAATGTCAAAAATGTCAAAAATGACAAAAATGACAAAAATGACAAAATTGACAAAAATGACAAAATTGACAAAATTGACAAAATTGACAAAATTGACAAAATTGACAAAATTGACAAAATTGACAAAATTGACAAAATTGACAAAATTGACAAAATTGACAAAATTGACAAAATTGACAAAATTGACAAAATTGACAAAATTGACAAAATTGACAAAATTGACAAAATTGACAAAATTGACAAAATTGACAAAATTGACAAAATTGACAAAATTGACAAAATTGACAAAATTGACAAAATTGACAAAATTGACAAAATTGACAAAATTGACAAAATTGACAAAATTGACAAAATTGACAAAAATGACAAAATTGACAAAATTGACAAAATTGACAAAATTGACAAAATTGACAAAATTGACAAAATTGACAAAATTGACTAAATTGACAAAATTGACAAAATTGACAAAATTGACAAAAATGACAAAAATGACAAAAATGACAAAATTGACAAAATTGACAAAAATGACAAAATTGACAAAATTGACAAAATTGACAAAAATGACAAAATTGACAAAATTGACAAAATTGACAAAATTGACAAAATTGACAAAATTGACAAAATTGACAAAATTGACAAAATTGACAAAATTGACAAAATTGACAAAATTGACAAAATTGACAAAATTGACAAAATTGACAAAATTGACAAAATTGACAAAATTGACAAAATTGACAAAATTGACAAAATTGACAAAATTGACAAAATTGACAAAATTGACAAAATTGACAAAATTGACAAAATTGACAAAATTGACAAAATTGACAAAATTGACAAAATTGACAAAATTGACAAAATTGACAAAATTGACAAAATTGACAAAATTGACAAAATTGACAAAATTGACAAAATTGACAAAATTGACAAAATTGACAAAATTGACAAAATTGACAAAATTGACAAAATTGACAAAATTGACAAAATTGACAAAATTGACAAAATTGACAAAAATGACAAAATTGACAAAATTGACAAAATTGACAAAATTGACAAAATTGACAAAATTGACAAAATTGACAAAATTGACAAAATTGACAAAATTGACAAAATTGACAAAATTGACAAAATTGACAAAATTGACAAAATTGACAAAATTGACAAAATTGACAAAATTGACAAAATTGACAAAATTGACAAAATTGACAAAACTGACAAAATTGACAAAATTGACAAAATTGACAAAATTGACAAAATTGACAAAATTGACAAAATTGACAAAAATGACAAAAATGACAAAAATGACAAAAATGACAAAAATGACAAAAATGACAAAAATGACAAAAATGACAAAAATGTCAAGAATGTCAAGAATGACAAAAATGACAAAAATGACAAAAATGACAAAAATGACAAAAATGTCAAAAATGTCAAAAATGTCAAAAATGTCAAAAATGTCAAAAATGTCAAAAATGTCAAAAATGTCAAAAATGTCAAAAATGTCAAAAATGTCAAAAATGTCAAAAATGTCAAAAATGTCAAAAATGTCAAAAATGTCAAAAATGTCAAAAATGTCAAAAATGTCAAAAATGTCAAAAATGTCAAAAATGTCAAAAATGTCAAAAATGTCAAAAATGTCAAAAATGTCAAAAATGTCAAAAATGTCAAAAATGTCAAAAATGTCAAAAATGTCAAAAATGTCAAAAATGTCAAAAATGTCAAAAATGTCAAAAATGTCAAAAATGTCAAAAATGTCAAAAATGTCAAAAATGACAAAAATGACAAAAATGACAAAAATGACAAAAATGACAAAAATGTCAAAAATGTCAAAAATGTCAAAAATGTCAAAAATGTCAAAAATGTCAAAAATGTCAAAAATGTCAAAAAAGTTAAAAATGACAAAAATGACAAAAATGACAAAAATGACAAAAATGACAACCATGACAAAAATGACAAAAATGACAAAAATGACAAAAATGACAAAAATGACAAAAATGACAAAAATGACAAAAATGACAAAAATGACAAAAATGACAAAAATGACAAAAATGACAAAAATGACAAAAATGACAAAAATGACAAAAATGACAAAAATGACAAAAATGACAAAAATGACAAAAATGACAAAAATGACAAAAATGACAAAAATGACAAAAATGACAAAAATGACAAAAATGACAAAAATGACAAAAATGACAAAAATGACAAAAATGACAAAAATGACAAAAATGACAAAAATGACAAAAATGACAAAAATGACAAAAATGACAAAAATGACAAAAATGACAAAAATGACAAAAATGACAAAAATGACAAAAATGACAAAAATGACAAAAATGACAAAAATGACAAAAATGACAAAAATGACAAAAATGACAAAAATGACAAAAATGACAAAAATGACAAAAATGACAAAAATGACAAAAATGACAAAAATGACAAAAATGACAAAAATGACAAAAATGACAAAAATGACAAAAATGACAAAAATGACAAAAATGACAAAAATGACAAAAATGACAAAAATGACAAAAATGACAAAAATGACAAAAATGACAAAAATGACAAAAATGACAAAAATGACAAAAATGACAAAAATGACAAAAATGACAAAAATGACAAAAATGACAAAAATGACAAAAATGACAAAAATGACAAAAATGACAAAAATGACAAAAATGACAAAAATGACAAAAATGACAAAAATGACAAAAATGACAAAAATGACAAAAATGACAAAAATGACAAAAATGACAAAAATGACAAAAATGACAAAAATGACAAAAATGACAAAAATGACAAAAATGACAAAAATGACAAAAATGACAAAAATGACAAAAATGACAAAAATGACAAAAATGACAAAAATGACAAAAATGACAAAAATGACCAAAATGACAAAAATGACAAAAATGACAAAAATGACAAAAATGACAAAAATGACAAAAATGACAAAAATGACAAAAATGACAAAAATGACAAAAATGACAAAAATGACAAAAATGACAAAAATGACAAAAATGACAAAAATGACAAAAATGACAAAAAGTTTTACGTGTTTCAAAAAATGTCAGTAATAATGTTGGTTGTGAAATTTGTCGATTTATTGTTCTTTAATGAAAACTCGTTTTAATCTCATTGAGAATTGAAGGGATTCGACACGCACATGTAAATAAAAACAACCTCTTTGGAAAACGATAGAAAAATATGTTTCTGATGATTATCCAAAATTTTCATAACTATTCATCGTGATTCGTTTCCATTGTGGATTAAAATTTTGATTAATACTGACTCCAATCGGATTTAGCAACCTTCTTAACCTTCCCATGCCGTTCGGGTCAATATGACCCGAAGCGCACATTTAAAATCTCTTTATCATCATTCCAATATACTGAAGAACTATGAGTTTTGACAGACCAAGTATGTTCTATGAAAATAATGATCAAATTAACGTCAAAAAATTGAAATTTGAGTTTTGAAAATCGGTTCATTGGGAAATGAAATACAGCTAAGCAAAGCAAAAAATTGATATCGTTTTTTTAAAGTTAGATTTTTTTCTACCGGAAGATCTGAGATTGCGGTCAAAACTTTCATTGGACCCCAACATATCTTTACACTGTCGAATAGATGGATTTTTGACGATTACAAACATCAATGAAACACTTAAATACAGAAAAGCTGTCAAAAGTTATGAGCATTTTAAAAATAAAATTGATTTTTCGGACTTTTTACTTTCTGAACCAGTTTCTGATAACTTGGTAATACATATCGACTTTATTTTAAAATTTTGAGTAATAAGAAGAAATTACCTACACAATGAATATAATATCATCAAAATCGGTTAACATTTACAGCCAGGAGAACGAAATCAAACTACAACTCAAATTTCCCCGAAACGGATATTTTGCGAACGGCATGGGAAGGTTAAATTGAAATTATTGTTGACTCCCGATATTTCGACATTCCTTTATTTAATTGGTAGTTGTTTGCACACTATACAAATTTTAAATAAAATTGTTTTGGAGCTGATTTTTGTTGTTTTCATACTAGATTTGATTGAAGTTTTCAAACATCCATTTTTTCCTGAAGTTTTATTGAACTTAATCTAGATTTTTTGCGTTTAAAATTCATATGTGGGTTTCTTTTAAGAATAAATCACGAAAAGGAACAACCAACATACTCACAGACATAATTTTGTAAGGAAGGTAGAATTGTTTTTTTTTCCGAAGAACCTGTGAAGCTCGTTCAAAAGCAAAAGATGCAAAAACAGTTGAACAAAATAAAAAAAATCAAAGATGTGCAATTTCGGGAAACACGTGCGGTGCGCGAATCGTCCGTCGAAACGTCGGCCTACAATCTAAACTCAGGATTCGACCGCCCCTGTTTTTTTTGCCGCTGTAATTTCCGCAGGCTATCTTGGGGCCAGTGATTTCCTCGGAAAACGGTATGTAACTCGCCGATTACGTTCGGTGGTGATGGGAGAAGTATTGGAGTGTTGGAAAAAAATTAATTTTTTTTAGCCAAACATTTTTGAAAAATCATCAAATATATTTAATCTAATTTCCTAGTTTTAAATTTCAACTTGTAGAATATTGAAACAGCGCATGTTGTTCAACATCAAACTTAAGTTTCTCCATGGCGACCGTAAAAAAAGCACAGATGATTTTAGAACAAGGTTTCACCATTGTGTTTAACATTTCTTCTATGGCGACCGTGATAAAAATTGTTGGATGGGCGTGACTAAGCGACTTTCGCAAAATGACTGTACAGTGAATAGCTCAAAACGCACTTCTGTTCCGATCTTTTCTCTACGTTGGTCCATTTCGAAGTGCAATACTGCATTTAGTGCTGCTGCTGAAATGCCAACAGGATCGTTTTGTTTTCTGGCGTTTTTTTTTTTCTTACATATCTTACCTTGATATTAATTCTTCGCATTCCTCAGTGACGGGCCCGGGACTACATGGCTCTGGCTGATGCATTCTGACTTGCTGGCTGACTGGCTGACTGACTGGAGGCACTTCTTCAGAAGCTGCATCATAATTACAGTCCTCGCCCATTGGGTTGGTATAATCCCAAAGTCAGCTTGCAATCGCGTTCGTGCCAGGCCTTGGCCAAGGAAGGATTTCAGAATGCTTGCAGATTGCTTTTTCTCCCGTTCTGTAGCCGTTTAGGTATTAAGCTTTGTTACTTCAACTCAACTTCAGCTGTTGCTGATCCAAATTTTCCTGACGGAATATTTAGCCACATGCAAATTAGTCTCGATGCTGGCAGGCGGTAAGCGTTTAAGCGTCATTAAATTGCAAACAGTAAAATCTGCGTTCCGATTTTGGGCCTCCTCCCCAGTTGTTGGAGTCAGTTAGTCAGTCAGTTGGGCGGCCAATTGGACAGCACACGTTTTGCCGAGTCCGCGATTTCACGGGGCTGATTATTTGCAACAATTTCATGCCCCAGCCCGGCCAAGAAGGTGTTCTTTATATCGACTCTTTACTCAACGGTTTTTCCTCTTCTGTTCTCGTGAATGGGCTCATAAATGAACCCATAATCAAGTCATAATGTTCACTGTTTGTTTAAGGAGCTCTCGGAGTGGTTGAGATTTAGATATTTATTGAAACTTTGCAGTCGACCGATGTGCGAGATCAGATCGACGACTCCTCGATGGTAGTTTAGGGCAAATTGATTCAATAAAGTAATCGGTTTTATTGAGTCGCCTTTATGATTGCGGAGGTATTTTTTTTTGCCTCTCCCCTCTCATTCATGTCTACAACGTTGCAATTACATGCATTCCTCGTTCGCGTCGTCGACGTTAGCTGTCGATTTAAGCAACATTGTTGGGTTAATTTTACAGCGCACAGTACGCAAATCATGTTCCGCCGCCATTTACGGAGATTATGTTGTAAAATTTACTCGCGATCCACTTCGGTTCCTGTTGAAATTATTGTTTTCGTAGAATTGACTACAATATTTGAAGTGCGTTACATTGTTTTATAAACTAGTTGCTCGTTTTTTGGTGGAGGAACGATAAATCCATTTTTATTTATTTAGACAAACTATCATCAGAAATGAAAATTAGAAAAGCAACAACTATTGCTGACAAGTCTAATTCAACAACACCATTAATACCTATTACTGACAAGAGTATGCACTTAATTTTTTTGAGTAAATTCGATTTAGCACGGTTCAATTTTGTGTCATAAGCAAAAATCAAACGGTTTTCTCAAACAATAACATTAGTTTACAGCGTTTTAGAACTAAGAAAGCTGAAGATCACTTTAAGTGTGAAATCGGGCGCTGAATCCTGAAATAAAATTAAAACATCTCAGTAGAACAGTTTTTGAGTAATTCTAAAAATATCAAATTTTGGACCATAATACGTTTCCGACTCAAGCAACCCCTCCGTATGGTTAGATCTTACTGAAATTTGGCTTGTAACCTTCTGATTAGTTAATGATCAATTTATGTTTTGAGCGAATGAGATTTATGATGATAAATTCTTCCTATACTTAGATTAGTAAACTGCGCTTCGTAAAATTATTCAAAAATGCAAATATTACTGTTTCAGTAAAATAATCATAAATTCTTTAATTTTCAACCGATTCTGATAAATAAGAACTTGAAGTCTTTGTGTTGAATTGAAATTTACGGTCAAAAGAAAATCAGATTTTTTAAATGTTTCCATCAAGTCTAAAACTGTTGATAAAGTAAAATTTTCTCTAAAAAATGCATTTTTTATTTTTTTTTCTATCTCAACTTAAAAAATATCAAACATACTGTTGATCATAAGCAAAAACGAACTTCTGTGTGTTAACAGATTATCACCGCTGGTTTTATGATTTGATTGAAAGATTAATGTCATTTCGGTGAACTATACATTCTAATAGAAAGAGCATCAAATGAAAGTAATGAAAATTATAGACGGATAGATTAGATTAGGAAGCATGAAAGGTGTTGAAAATGAGCCAAGAGCGTGATTTGTGAAAACTTCTTGCCGCACAAGACCATTTGTCCCACACCGTATTATTGTCTAGAAGAAGCAAAGTCGATAGGCTGACTTTGCATTGATCTATACAATGCATGCATGGAGAATTGCTCCATAATTTTCTTTGAATTGGAAAATTATTACAGGGTCCGGCAATTGAAGTGCTCCATTGAAATAAACATATAAATTGATCAAAACAACAACTTTCATTTGAAATTCATTCAATTTCTCTTGAAAACAAATTTCTTTTTCAAGATTCACTGGTAAAGTTCGACTTGTTCGCCCTTGAGTTCAACCACTCGCCACAGACGGTCGAGTACCGTCAACTGGGGCAACATGCAACACTTCTCAACTTCAATGGCTTCTAAAATCTTAATGCATACAGATAATCATACCTCTTGTACATCAAAAGTTTTAAGGTTGATGGGACACCAAACTGACGTAGTCAGAAAAATTATTGGTTTTACCAGTTATTTTTAAATTTACAAAAACATGCGTTTTCACCCTACTAAGAAAAAGGGGTAAGTTGCAACAAACTCTGTAATTAATGAAAAATCAAATTAAAACATTTGAAATTTTAAAGTTTTTGATACATTTGTGATGTCATAACGCATAAAGCACCAATTGCAGTAATTTTTGGTTTTGTACGAATAAAATTGTACAGTTTTTTCTTTCAAAAATGTTTTTAAGAAAAAAGTGTTAATTTTATGCATACATTTAGGGGTAAAAAATACTACGAAGTATTCTATTATCTTAAATCATGTAAAAAATCCTTAGGATGGATGAAATTTTAATGTTAACAAACGCATAAACAATCATATCCCAGCATTTGGAAACGCGATTAATGAGATTTAGTTCTGATTAGCATTTTGTTGCATTTTATCCCAGTAAGCTAACTGAATTATAAAAATACTTATATAAAAAAAAATTGGTAATTGTCCGAAAAATATTTTTGCACCAACAGTGTTGGTATTGGATAATTAAAGCAAAATAATGTTTGTAGGTGATCATTCCAACTCAATCGCTCAAGCTGAACGGTTGTGTTCTCCCAACGTTTCGATCGGAGTGTGTTTTATTATAACTCGCTGCTTTTGTGAAATCGGACAGTGCAGTTAGTCCGAACGTGGTGGTTTGTTTTTCTACCGACCAAATCGTTTGCCGAATTCCAGAGACACGAAATTGAAATTGGCGTGAGTTTTATCTGGCCATCATCATCGGTGCGAGTGTTGTCGCCATCGGGGAAGTGTTAATTGTTCCCCCGACAAACCCGAGTGTGGATAACGTGGGAGCTGTTACCGTTGGTTCCGGTGCTGTTTGCCGTGGGTAGCAGGATACAGGACGTCTCGGTGGATCGGTCGTTTGCGTTCAAGAGCGTCATCAGCAGCAAAGACTCAACTTGGTCGCCATCTTCTTCCAAGGACCACGTGGTTGCTGAACAAAAGAAGATACATGCAATTGAAAAGTGCAAGAACCTTTGTAAGTCTCTTTTTTCATTTTTTCACTATTCTCTCGTCTATTTATTTCCCTGTACATATTTTGAATTTTGGTTGCTTCGGTCATATTTTAAACACGGGCGACATTCGTGTTCCCGTGCAAAAATATGAACGAAGGCGGGGGGTTAAACTCGTCATCGGTGGACGAAAAGGAAGCCATGTACGAGAATGAAGAGCATTTGGAGGATTCAGACGATGCTGGTCCCTCAAGTGCTAATCATTCTCGTACGTCCAATAATTCTTCATCACCCACAGATGACAGTGTAGCTCCTCGACTCCGAACCTACACAGATGGTTCGTCTTTTTCTGGGCCATGGGTGGTTTTCATCCGGCCCAAAGCTAACGGCAAACAGCTAAATGTAGTGCAGATCACTAAAGATCTGGCGAGGTGGCCCTCCGTAACCTGCGTTACTAAGGTGCGACCAAACAAGTTGCGCGTTGTCGTGGACAATCATAACTCCGCTAATGAAATTGTTGCCAGCAAATTCATTAATTTAGAGTACCACGTCTACATTCCGTCTCGAAACGTAGAGATAGAGGGCGTGATCTCAGAAATGAGTCTGGAGGCTGGGTACGTTAAATCCCACGGCGTTGGTAAATTTAAGAGCCTTGATTCGACTTCGGTCGAAATCTTGGATTGCCGCCAACTCAATACTACCACCGTCGTAGAAGGAGTTAAAAAGTACTCGCCTTCAGCTTCATTTCGAGTGACCTTTGCGGGTACCGCCCTCCCTCACTACGTCTTGATTGACGGAGTTTTGAGGCTTCCTGTGCGGCTCTTCGTGCCTCGCCCGATGGAATGCAAAAATTGCATTAAATTGAGGCATACAGCTTCCCATTGTTGTAGCAAGAAGCGTTGCCCCAAATGCGGGGAGGTTCATGGGGATGGAGCATGCTCAGCAATAGAACAGAAATGTATCTATTGCGGGGGCTCACCTCATGACATCTCCTTGTGCGAGGCGTTTAAGAGCCGCTGGGATAGTCAAAGGCGCTCTTTGAAGGAACGGTCAAAACGTTCCTATGCCGCCATAGTAAAGGGCGCGGCGCCTCCGATCCAACCGCAGTCCAGTAACATTTTCACAGTGCTGCCAGTTGACAACGAGGACACAACAGATGAGGAGAACCCGTTTATTTTTGTAGCGAACTCGCGAAAACGTTCAAAACCAACTACTAAGACCCCTAAGATTCCGAATAAAATCCCGACAATCAGCCCTCCAATCAACATCACCAAAAAAGTGATTGCTACAGACAAGAAAAAACAAGTTCCTCCTGGATTCCGCGCGACCTTTTCTCCACAGAATAATTCAACAGCAGCTGGGACTTCAAAAGCTCCCGTTACTAATGCGGATTTGTCAGAATCAACTCATCAACCGGGACTTTTCAAGTTTTCTGACATACTTAATGGAATTTTCACGTTTTTTAACGTTTCTGAATCCATAAGAAGTATTGTTGGTGCAATGCTTCCTATGGTTAAGACATTTTTGAAGCAATTGATGCAAACTTGGCCCCTTCTTTCAGTGTTTATCTCTCTCGATGGCTAATTTACGCCGAGAGGTCGGAGATATCACTGTTTTACAGTGGAATTGTCGTAGTCTCGTCCCTAAACTGGACCCGTTCAAATTTTTACTTCATGAAACTAGTTGCGATATTTTTGCGTTGTCCGAAACTTGGCTTTCTTCACAATCTAACATCTCATTCCACGATTTTAATGTCATACGTCTAGACCGCGACGATTCTTATGGAGGGGTGCTTTTGGGGATCAATAAGCACCACTCCTTCTATAGAATCCACCTCCCTTTATCAGGAGGAATTGAAGCTGTTGCATGTCATACAACTATAAGAGGTAAGGACTTATGCGTTGTCAGTTTGTACTGGCCTCATAGAGTTGCAGTGGATCGACGTCACCTAGAGGACCTGTGCTCAGTGCTCCCTGAGCCAAGGTTGATCCTGGGTGACTTTAATTCGCATGGAACTGTCTGGGGAGAACAAATTGACGATAGTCGTTCTACTCTTATTTATGACATTTGCGACAGTTTCAATTTAACAATTTTGAACACGGGGGAAAAAACACGAGTACCTAAACCTCCTGCAAGACAAAGTGCAATTGACCTCTCACTCTGCTCAAACTCACTATCATTGGATTGCCAGTGGAAGGTAATCCCTGATCTCAATGGTAGTGATCACTTGCCAATCAAAATTACAATCGCCAATGGGGTTAGCTCTTCAAACACAATAAATATGACATATGACCTTACAAGACACATCGACTGGAAAAAATACTCGGACGAAATAACATCAGCAATCGGTTCTACGAATGTTTTACCTCCTGCAGAGGAGTACCACTTTCTTTCACGTTTAATACATGAAAGTGCACTTTGCGCTCAAACAAAACCCATCCCAGATTCATCAGTTCCCCGAAGGCCTCCAAACCCGTGGTGGGACCAGCAGTGTTCCAAGCTTTATAAGGACAAATCAAAAGCATTCAAAGATTTTCGGAAATATGGAACTCTCGCCCTTTTTGAAGTTCCCTTTTGAGTGTTTCCCTTGAAAATCAGTTTAAAAAATTGGTCAAGGGGAAGAAAAAGGCGTATTGGAGGAATTTTGTGGGTGGCTTATCAAGAGAAACATCCTTGAGTACCTTGTGGAGAGTGGCACGAAGCATGCGTAATAGATCATCTACGAATGAAAGTGAGGAATATTCACATAGATGGATATTTAACTTCGCACGGAAAGTCTGTCCAGATTCTACGCCTGTACAAAAAATAATCCGGGATGTGCTTCCTGAAAGGTGTGGTCTGGATTCCAGTTTTTCGATGGTCGAATTCTCACTTGCCCTCCTCTCTTGCAACAATTCAGCTCCGGGTATTGATAAAATTAGATTTAACTTGTTGAAAAACCTTCCGGACGCCGCCAAATTTCGCTTGTTAAATTTATTTAATCAATTCTTGGAGCATAACATTGTTCACCAAGAGTGGAGACAAGTGAGAGTTATCGCTATCCAAAAGCCCGGGAAACCAGCGTCCGATGCGAATTCGTACCGTCCAATAGCGATGTTGTCTTGTATACGTAAATTGATGGAGAAAATGATTTTGTTTCGTTTGGATAAATGGGTAGAAACAAATGGCCTCCTTTCAGATACTCAATTTGGGTTTCGAAGGGGCAAAGGAACAAACGATTGTCTTGCTTTGCTGTCTTCAGAGATACAAATGGCGTACGCAAAACGTGAGCAAATGGCTTCAGTGTTTCTAGACATAAAGGGAGCTTTTGATGCAGTCTCAATAGAGGTGTTGTCAGACAAGTTGCACTCCCGGGGTCTGCCTCCACTATTGAACAACATCTTATACAGCTTGCTTTGTGAGAAACATCTGAACTTTGCTCACGGAGATATTGCAATTAGAAGAACCTCCTACATGGGCCTCCCACAGGGTTCATGTTTAAGTCCACTTTTGTACAACTTTTACGTAAGTGACATCGATAGTTGTCTCTCTGAAGGCTGCACTCTAAGACAACTTGCAGATGACGGCGTGGTGTCTGTCACAGGATCTTCCGAGTCTCATCTGCACAGACCTTTACAAGATACTTTAGACAGATTGTCTTCCTGGGCGTTGGGGCTTGGGATTGAGTTTTCCCCTCAGAAAACGGAGATGGTTGTTTTCTCTAAGAAACATAGACCTGCTCAACCGAAGCTTCAACTCCTAGGCAGAACGATCACTCAATCGAGGTGTTTTAAGTATCTTGGGGTTTGGTTTGACTCCAAGTGTACCTGGAGAGCCCACATTGAGTATCTGAAAGGAAAATGCCAACAAAGAATAAATTTTCTCCGATCAATCACAGGCACCTGGTGGGGAGCCCACCCAGAAGATCTTTTAAAATTGTATCGAACAACCATTCTTTCAGTGATGGAATATGGTAGCTTCTGTTTCCAGTCAGCTGCCAAATCTCACCTCATCAAACTCGAGCGTATCCAATACCGTTGTCTCCGCATCGCAATGGGCTCTATGCCCTCAACGCACAACATGAGTCTTGAAGTTTTGGCAGGAATACTCCCTTTGAAAGATCGATACAATCTACTATCACTTCGGTTCCTCATCAGGTGTGAGGTCATGAACCCATTGGTGATCGTTAATTTTGAAAGGTTACTTGAGCAAAATTTTCGAACAAGATTTATGTCTGTATACTATGTCCTCATGTCAATGCAGGTAAACCCTTCTTCGTATTCTCCAACTCGTGTTTTCAGCCCACACTACGATAATTCTTCTGCCCAGTTTGATTTGTCTATGCAGCAGGAAATTCGTGGAATCCCGGATTCGCATCGCCCACTTCTGATTCCAAGAATTTTCGAAGCTAAATATAGACACGTCGATGCTGACAAAATGTACTTTACCGATGGGTCTCTAATTGAGGAATCAACGGGATTCGGAGTGTTCAACGAAACAACTAGCGCCTCTTATAACCTCCAGTCTCCATGCTCTGTGTATATAGCAGAGTTAGCAGCTATTCACTGGGCCTTGGACAGCATCGCCTCACGGCCTGTTGGGCACTACTACATTGTAACGGATAGTCTAAGCTCAGTTGACGCAATACGATCAATACGACCGGGAAAGCACTCGCCGTTCTTCCTAGAGAAGATACGGGATACTTTGAGTGCTTTAACAAGACATCGCTTTCCCATTACCTTTGTTTGGGTTCCCTCTCATTGCTCGATAGTGGGCAATGAGAAGGCAGACTCTCTGGCAAAGGTGGGGGCGACGGAAGGCGACACGTATCCACGTGAAATCGTCTTCAACGAATTCTACTTCTTGGTACGAGGGAACTCTCTTGTCAACTGGCAGCGCAAATGGGACGAGGATGAGGATGGTCGGTGGCTCCACTCGATTATCCCAAAGGTAAGCCTTAAACCATGGTTCAATAGATTGAACTTGAGTCGGGATTTTATTCGTATATTTTCCCGTCTCATGTCCAATCATTGTTCCTTAGACGCGGTACTCTATCGTTTTGACATTGCTGGCAGCAATTTGTGTAGTTGCGGCCAAGGTTACCATGACATCGAGCATATTGTTTGGTCGTGTGAGGTCCATCTTGTCGCCAGAACGAATTTAATAGACTCCCTTAGGGCCCGAGGAAAACCACCTAATGTTCCAGTTAGAGATGTACTAGCTGTGCTAGATTTGGACTACATGTTCGAAATCTACCTTTTTCTAAAAGCTATCGATCTTCGTCTATAATTTCTTTTTTATTTTCATATTTCCCTTTCTATCTTCCTTTCTCCTCTCACAAAGTGTTAAGTTAAGAAAACAATTGTAAACAACAAAATCGATTTTGGCTCCTTAAAGCCTAAAGGTATGAGCCGTTTCAAATAAAGAATTGTTAAAAAAAAAAAAAATGTTTGTAGGTGATATCATTAAGCCAATCCGTCGTACGAGGTAAAGTTTTCAACGGCATCGAAAAATGTAAAAAAAATGTACATCTATTGCTCGATTTTTTAATTTTTTATGAGAATCAAAAACTTCAAAAAACTCTTTCACGATGTTCAAAACTATGTCATCATCCATTTGTTATCATTCAATGATAACTTTATTACAGTATATTGAAATAAAAATTGAATGAGTGTTGTGGTATACAAATGTTGCATCTAACCCTGCTTTTGCATGATGTCCCGTTTGACGGTAACGCATCGTATGAGGCGCGCAGGTGTTTTTGTTGTATTTTATCCCAGGCTGCCACGAGATGTCGCTTCAGGACCTCCACACCTTCATGTTTCTTAGAGCAGACTTCGGCCTCCAACATACTCCAAACAGCGAAGTCCATAGGGTTCAGGTCTGGCGAACTCGCTGGCCACTCGGAGCTCGAAATGAACCCTAGAAAATGTTGCGCAATCCAAAGTTGGGATTTCTTCGCTTTGTGAGCCGGCGCCGAGTCGACATTCTGTAGAACCAGTTCCCGATGTGTATTTTGGTTGATCTTTACTTCTTCAGGGACAAAACCAGCGGAGTCCGGCCATCACGAGTGATTCCGGCCCAAACCATCACCGATGTTGGTTTCTGTCGCCGGGTGGCCGTCAGCAAGTCGGCATGCCATCGTGATCTGTCTGGAAACCAAACTCTGTAGTTCTGCTCATTCACGAACTGCTGTACGGTGAAGTGTTTCTCGTCAGTGAACACGATATTCTTCAACCTTCCTTCAGCGGCCCTCTTCAGCAGCGCCTTCGCTTTTTTTACCCGTTCTTGTTTCTGCTTCACCGTAAGGTCTTGAAACTTTTGGATCTTGTAGGGCTTGGTCTGAAGTTTATCTTTCAGGATCCGACGGAGACTTCGATCCGATATGTTGAGATCCTCTGCCAATTTATTGGCACTACGACGAGTATTTCTCTTAAGGCGCTTCTTGACGATCTTCGCCATGGCAGATGTCACCACAGTAGATCGGCGACCCCTACCATACCATTTTTTGGACTTTCCGGTCTCCAGGTATCTTTTAACTGTACGGTATACAAAACTTCGACGCGAAAACTGCAAGTATTTGTAAACAGGTGCCTGCGGAATATCATCCACGCTTGGTGGCCTGGCAACTGGATCTCGCATGAGGAACTACATCGCCGGTGTCATCAAAGGCCGCTAGAAATCGAGATTCGGGAACGTAAGTGGAGATGGGTTGGGCACACGCTGCGAAAAGATGAAAACGAGATTTGCAGAGAGGCGCTAGATTGGAATCCAGAAGGTCATCGAAGTCCGCTGAAATCCGAACTGTCGACGAGAATCTTGACTGGGACCAGGAGAAGACGCTGGCTCCGGATCGTCAACAGTGGAAGTCTTTTACCACGGCCCTATGCACCGGAGGATCGGCGCGGGATCATTAAGTAACTATGTCTATCTTCCGTTAGCCAGCTAGGAACAAGGCAACCACAGGGCTACGTTTCTGTTCGAGATTCATTTTTCCGGATAACACCTGATTACAAAAGTAACACTTACATCCAATGATTGCTAAGACTTAATGTAAACAAAACGACGAGGGGTCGTCCAATACTGTTTCGTGTGCAACGAAATAATTACTGTTGAAGTAATGTAGCAGTTCAATTGCAGAACCCTGTAAGACAGAGATCCTGGAAAAACGCAGATTCTTAAGGCTGTTTCTGAGATTTATGTTCCTTGGGTAAATAAGACGGAGAAACTAGAAAGCTGTAGATTTATAAGGCTGCTGCTGATTGTTAGATAAGGATTGACATTCCGGTGGAAAAATACGGAAATGGTTTAGGAAGCGCCGATTTTTGTTTGGTTTGATTCGGTGCTCTGGATGGATGGCTGTTTCTAAGAACACTTTCGGATTATTCTTGCTCTGTTTATCAGAGACAGAGCAACAAGACAAGCACAGTTTTTTGCTAAGAATATTTTCGGATTGTTCCGGCTCCAGTAGACAGAGACTGTGCGACAGGAAAGGCGCAGTTTGAAAAGAATGTCGCTAAGAATGTTTTTGGATTGTTCCGGCTCTAGTGAAAAAAAAACAAAGTTTTAGGAAAAAGACCGTTTTGGAAGGCTGTTCGTTAGAATATTTTCGGATTGGATGAAGAATTCAAACCACCTGTTTCACCCGCTTAGAGCACACCTACCTTGCGACAACTTCGCCGTGAAAGGAATGCCTGTTTACGAAAACTCCGAAAAAATCGAACTGAACACCAGCGAGCACGGTTTAGAACAGCAAGCACTGCCTACAGAAGACTCAATGCCTTACTCTACAAGAGCTATGTTTTGCGTTTACAATCTGGTTTACTCAGAAATCCCCGAAGTTTTTGGTCTTTCGTTAACTCCAAACGAAAATCTAGCTCCCTGCCGTCTTCAGTGTATTATAATGAAAGTGTTGCAAATTCCCCAGATATGTGTTGCAATTTGTTTGCCGAACATTTTCGATCGATCTTTTTGGACACTATTTCATCTGAAAGCGAGTGCAATGAAGCAACTCTTCACGTTCCGGTTGATGCGATTGACTTTAACACGTTTACAGTACATCGAGAAGCTATCGAATCTGCGGCAAAGAAACTCAAAACGTCGTTTTCTCCTGGGCCCGATGGAATTCCTTCTGTTGTTTACTGTCGTTGCATTGAAGCTTTGTCATTCCCCTTAGCTCGAATCTTCAATCAGTCGTTTCAGCAACGTAAGTTTCCTGATATATGGAAAAATTCGTTCATGTTTCCGGTCTTTAAGAATGGCGAACGTCGTAACGTGAAACAATATCGTGGCATTACCAGTTTGTCAGCAGGATCAAAATTATTTGAAATTATTGCAAGTGATGCCCTTTTACGCGCCTCATCGCAGTATATAGCTATTGAACAGCACGGGTTCATGCCAGGCAGATCAGTTTCTTCGAATCTTTTGGAATACACATCTTTTTGTTTGAATCAGTTGGAAAAGAAAAAAAAACAATTTGACGCGGTATACGCCGACATCAAAGCTGCATTCGACACAATTGATCATGGAATTCTACTACACCCATAGAAGAGGTTGCAAAAATCCAATGCCTATTTAGCAAATCTCTGTGCCGATAATACGCTGAAATGTGCACTGTGCCGAAGACGGTATGTTTGAAAAACCGTAACTGGCATAAGGACTCGGCTCCCAACCAAAATGATGACCACTACATTCAAGCGAAACAAGAAAAACATTTTATGGGATTTCCTTCCTACTGGATAATTCATCCCAGAAACAAGAAAATAAAAAATAAACCACAGCGCTGTAGTGAGAATCGAACTCAAATCACCAATTGTATCGTCTTGCCAGTCCGACATTCTAACCAGTGTACTATTCGAGCTTCATGCAGGACGAGGTATATTTGTCATAGGCTTTCTGTTACCGATCAATCACAAAAAAAAACTTACAACGGCGGCTTCCCGGCGTTTGGCCTCCTTTCAATGCATTCCTTTGTCTTAAGATGGAAACGGGAAAGGGAACGGGAGTGAAGGAACGGGAAACCCATTGAATGAGAACTGTGCTTTGCTTACTGCCTGCTATTACATACACACGCTACATATCCACAGCTGCTTAAGCCGGGCAGCTTGGCCGGTGTTGTTTGCCGGTGAATTGAAGGAATGTTTTTGTTGTTGCTTTTGCTACATACACACGCACAGTGCTCGGTTCGCTGGCTGCCTGGTGTTGGTCGGTATTTATTTCCATCCTTCTTCGGCTTGTGATGCGATGGGGAGGGACGCGAAAACGTTTTTATTTTATTTCATTCAGACATACGCAATTCGGTTGCGCTGGGAGGTTAATGCCAGTGGGCGCAAATCGAATCAGTGCCGGTCGCGTTATCTTCTTGTACCAATGATGCTATGAAATTGACTACACGCCATTGGCACAGAGGCTGAATTTTTGGGTGTAGCTAAGCTGGCTAAGCTTGGAATCCATAACAACATGATTGTTTGACTGAATTCATTTCTTACTGCGCGATGCATAAGAATAAAGCTTGGCAATAGCATATCTTTTCCCTTCACGAATCAATCTGGCGTTCCTTATGGAAGTAACTTGGGACCTCTATTGTTTGCGCTATTCTTTAATGATCTAATTCTCAGCTTAGACGACGGAACCAAAATTGGATACGCTGATGATTTAAAAATATTTGTTCCCGTTGAAACCACTGCTGATTGCGTTCACCTTCAAGTGCTGTTGCATCGTTTCGGAGATTGGTGTAAACTAAACAAACTGTCCGTTAGTGTCTCGAAATGCATTGTCATAACATTCCATCGAGGTAAAACGCCACTTCTTTATGATTATAACATCGGCAACCAGATTTTGAACCGGGTTTCAGAGGTAAATGACCTTGGAGTTATACTTGATTCGCAACTCACGTTCAACAGTCAACGCTCTTCAGTCATCAACAAAGCTAATCGTCAACTCGGATTCATCACCAAAGTGGCACGTGAATTCACAGATCATCTATGCTTGAAGTCTCTGTACTGTGTCCTCGTCAGTTCAGTGATTGAACATGCTTCTATTATCTGAGCTCCTTACCAGTTAAGTTGGATTCTGCGAATAGAGCGTGTTCAGAAACGGTTTATCAGATTCGCCTTGAGACATCTGCCCTGGCGCCATCCCGAAGATCTTCCTGCTTATCCAGACCTATGTCAGGTCTAGGGTCTTGATACTCTTGGATGCCGCCGAAAGACTCAACAGGCCGCATACATCGCCAAAATAATGAATGGAGAAGTGCAATCGCCCAACCTGCTAAGTTGGATAAACTTCAGTGCCCCATCGAGGAATCTACGATCTAATTCGTTACTCGCAAGTCAAATTCACCGAACTTCATACGGCTTCAACGAGCCCCTAAGTGCAATGATGCGTTTGTTCCGGGATACTGAACATCTATACCAGTTTGGTGAGCCTACTAGTCGTTTTGTTCGTCGTATACGTCAATCCAGGTTTTTTAATTCAGTTTGACTTTGTTTTTAATATTCATTTAAACTTTAATGTTCGATGAATTAATAATAATAATAATAATAATAATTATAATAATAATAATAATAATAATAATAATAATAATAATAATAATAATAATAATAATAATAATAATAATAATAATAATAATAATAATAATAATAATAATAATAATAATAATAATAATAATAATAATAATAATAATAATAATAATAATAATAATAATAATAATAATAATAATAATAATAATAATAATAATGTGAAGAAAATAAATGGAATTTTAGGTTTCGAAAAGCATTGGATATTGGAAGCCATAGAAAGAACACGTCTTAGCAGCTTGAAAGTTACAGTTAAAGAGACTGATTTTATTTAAACTAATTTTACAGATTGCTATCATTGCTTCACAGTTAATTCGCCTGCTGCGTCTAACACTCCTCCTCGAATTATCCTGGAAGTACGTCCATCATAGTTCGCAGCTTTTCAAGTCGTACTCGCTGAAGTGGTTTCGTCAGGACGTCAGCAAGCATTTCCTCCGTTGGACAATACTTCAGTTCGATAACACTTTTTTGATGCAAATCTCGAACAAGTTTAATTGTCCTTAAAAACCGTGATTGGTCGTGAACCGTCTTCTCCTATTTCAGCTATTTAGTTTACGTATCCAAATCAATTTCTGACAGCCTTCAGCAAGAGCGAAAAATACGGCTCCGGTAGAGCTGAGAGACACACAGGTTTGTTTCTGGGATCCCCAAGTAATAACGCCTCCACCGAAAAATATCGCATGGATTTTCGGTCCCGGGTATCTCCTGCCTAGTCTGCATACACGTACATCGTCAAATCGCTTGCTGTAGAACCTAGATTCTGCTCTTAGTCGGATGTTGATTGAAGATAGCGTAGTACACGCTTCGCCTCGTTCCAATCCAGTTGGGTTGGGGAACTGGATTTCTTAGCCAAAATCGATGATCTAACTGCCAAGTCTGGTCTGGTGTGGAAAGCTACGAATAGCAGACCTCCAATAAGGCTGAGGTACTGCTGGTTGTTGGACAGACGATCCATCTCCTCCTTCTGCTGAAAGCAGCTCGGATTCAGTGTCACCAAGTTGAATCGTTCGGCCAGCTTGCTGATGTAAGTACCTTGTTTCAATTTGTATCCGCTTTCTCCTCTCTCGATTTCAATGCCCAGAAAGTGGTGAATGTCGCCGAGGCTATTCACCGCAAAAATTTTCTTCCAACAGCTTGAAAGTGGACATGAATTCGCGCTCGTCGGGTGTTACAATTATCATGTCGTCAACATAACTTAGAATATATACTAATGATTTTCCTTTCTGCCGCAGGTACAAGCAGGAATCAGCTTTCGATTGCTGGAACCCCATGGACTTGAAAACAGAATCCACCTTCCGGTTCCAAGCACGGGCGGATGTTTTCAATCCGTAAAGGCTCCTCCTCAAACAAAAAACCGTCCCAGCATCGCTGGAAAAACATTCGGGTTGGCGCATGTAGATGGTCTCCTCGAGTTCGCCGTTGAGATAGGCTGTCTTGACATCGACATGCTTAACGATTACCTACATTTCGACGATGAGCCACGGTTAGAAGCGTACGGAAGCGTAGCTTGTTTTCCCAAATTTCTGGGTGAAACCTTGAGCGACGAACCTTGCCTTGTGCCGCACAACGTTACCTTTCTCGTCCTTTTTAGTTTTGAATATCCATCTACAACCAATGGTTTTCTTCCCCGGTGGAAATTGGACGAGCTCCCACGTTTGCTTGTACATCTGCGATCGGTTCCTACTCCTCGTTCATGGCTGCTCGCCACTTGATTGCGTCTGGCCCACGCAACGCCTCGGATGGACTTCGCGGATCAGCAGCTCGAGTTGGATTGGAACCCCGACTAGCATTCAACCCCTGTTGAATGTCATCTGTGCCTGGCTTAGCATACGTTGCCTTGCTGGTCAACCCAACACCGTTGTCTTTGACCGGAATTCGCGATGGACCTGCGGAAGTTACGGAAGTAAAAACTTTTCTTGGAAGAATGTAATCCCGCAACTTGCCTGGAAATGCGCGCTCCCGACGACTGCGCCTCAACACCTGTGACTCGGGTGGATTTGAAGATGATTGTTGGGGGAGCACAATAATTGTCGTGTCACCAACTTCGTTTTCGGACACATCTGCATCGCTAGTCTCAACCTGAGAATAGAAGTTTGATGTGTCGGATTCGTCGGTTGACACCTCGGAAGATTCGTCTTCGGCTAACACGTTCGAAGGTTGCTGGAATTCGAGACGGACCGTCTCTTCGATCGGAACCTCGCCACAATCGAGATTGACGAACGTTCGGGACCTCTCCGGTGGATTCGTAGTACTCGTTGATTGCTGACCACCTGACAGTGTTGGCTCGAAGAAAAGAACATCCCGACAGGTGAACGCATCCTTCTTCACCGGATTGAACAACTTGTACGCTTTGGTTGTTTCGTCGAGAGCCAAGAGAATGGCTTCCTTCGATGTGGCATTCCACTTCTTCCGCTTCGGCTTGGGTATGTGTGCCATCGCCTTGACACCGAACACCCGCACATGGGAAAGATCCGGTTTGCGACCACTCCAGGCTTCCTTTGGAGTCATCGAATGCCCTTTGGTTGGAGATCGATTGACTAAGTATGTGGCGGTTGCCACTGCTTCGGCCCAAAATTTCTTCGGAAGACCCGCCTGGAACAACAGGCAACGTGCCCGCTCGACGATGGTGCGGCTCACCCGCTCGGCCAAACCATTTTGTTGTGTTGTATAATCGGTTGACGTCTGATGCACTCCTTACCATTATCCGTCCTCAGCGTCTTCAATTTCCGCCCCGTTTGCCTCTCAGCTTTAACACGGAACTGATTGAAAGCCTTCGTCACCTCGGTTTCGGATTTATGCTTCAGAAAATAGATGAAGATACGCCTCGTCTTGTCGTCGGTAAAGGACACATAATACCGATGACCTCCGATCGATGGCTGATCCATTGGTCCGCAAATGTCGGAATGAACTAATTCCAACACCTCGGATGCTCGATGACCTTGCTTGGGGAACGGAAGTCGGGACTGCTAACCGTTAGCACAGATCTTGCACTGCTCACCTTGCTGCTCGTTGAAATCGACACCGGATGCTATACCTTGTTTGAGCCGTTTTAAACTTTCAAAGTTTAAATGACCCATCCTGCGATGCCACGTGTCAATATTTGCTTTTTAACACGTCAGCGCCGTTCGCTCCTTGGATTCGTCGAAACGGAAGAGACCTCTGGTTACATCGTGGATGCCGGTCACAATCACTTCACCAGACAGATCAATCACTTTCACACCTCTTTCCTGGAATCGGACTTCGTGACCACGCTGAACAATTTGGCTAACAGAGAGCAAATTGTTGGACATCTCCGGGATATACTTCTACGGGATATATCTTGCTACGATTTCCATTGCACCTTTATCGGCAGCTATGACGACACCCCTCGCTTTTTGGGGGTTGCTTAGCAACCATTCGTTTTTGGTGTAGTGGTCCGATGCGCTCGAATCGAAAATCCAACCTTCGTTTTCTCCCTTGTGGCCAGTTGATAGAACCGAGCAGAACGCCGATTGTCGAGCGAAACACTTCTTGGCTAGGTACCCGAACTCGCTGCAACGTTTGCACTTCGGTCCCTTCGATTTGTCTGATGGAACGTCGTTTTTCACTTGCCGCTGTCGGGGGGGAAACTTTTTTCTTCCGATGAATGCCGTTCGCTCGCTTGATTGATGCACCTCCTGAAGCAACTTCGTCTTGAATCTTGATGCTTTCACCAGTAATGGCTGTCCCCGAGTTTTCCAGAGTCACAATCATTGATCTTCTGGGAGACCAGCCAACAGCAACGTGCCGATCCATTGTTCGGAAATTTCAAATCCCACGCCGCGGAGTTGGTGTGCGGTTGACACAATTTTGGTCACGTAGGTGTCAATTGAGTCGCACGTGGCAAGTGAAGTAGTGATCAGCATCCGCAGGAACGCAACTCGTCGGTTCAACCCGGTGTCTTCGAATGCTGCCTCCACCTTTGCCCACTCTTCTCTCGCCGTCCTCGCGTCCTGCACGTGGACGTAGTTGATAGGAACCAACAGCAAAATTATTTTCGCTCGAGCCTTTCGATCCTTGCGCGGATCCATATTCGGTATCGTCCCGTCTTCCAGCGGAATCGGCTTTACGACTTCCCAAAGCTCTTCTAGCTCGAGGAAAGTTTCTACAGCAAATTTCCACGTGGTCCAATTTTCGCACCCCGCTAGTCGCTCGATGGGTGGTAGACCAGTTGATGACTGAACCAGACCCGAAACTGCTTGAGGTTCGCCTTCATGGTTCTCTTTCCTGCTCCTGAACATCTTCTCAAAAAAAAAAATGACTAAAACTTAAATTTTTTTGAACTTGGCCCCAAAACCTATTGGATATTTGAAGCCTTGGAAAGAACACGTCTTGTCAGCTTGGAAGTTACAGTTAAATAGACTGATTTTATTTAAACTAATTTTACAGATTGCTATGATTGCTTAACAGTTAATTCGCCTACTGCGTCTAACAAAAAGCCTTCGCAAACACTGGAATGTAGAATAAAAATGAAAGATAGAAAAAAACAACAGATCGGTAAATGGAAAGTATCAATTGATAATAGAGTGAAAAGGAGTGTAGAGACGAGATGAAGGATATGAGAAAAATAAACCAAACTAAAATGAATGAATAAAAGGAGGATGGCATCCCTATCCTTTGTCATTGCATTTGACAGCCATCAATTTGAGGGGCCCACGATTTTATGGGCCCCAGACAAACCTAACAGTTGATGGACAAGGACTTAAACTAAATGTCAAATCCTAGAGAAGTATGGTTGATTGCACACATACACAACAATCATTCATGTTCCTCATTGGTTAAAATTTTGACTTTTTCAACTCTGTACTACTTTGAGACAAAATCACCATAAACGGATAGAAAAAAGATTCTTGCTCGAAGAAGAACCAGTCTGCCATTCTTGGAATAACTTAAATTTCTCTAGCAGATTCTTATTTTGGCAACACTAGACAAATTAAACAAAAAAAAAACCACTCATTGATCTTTTCTTGACAGACGACGTGTTTGAGTGAATCGCTGAAACGAGATTTGTAAGAATAGGAAAATCACGACAGTTTGAAACTTGGAAACTTTTATTTTAGATAAAGAAACTTTCAATTGAAAAAAAATCACTTATCTTTTCCGTTCACATCATTGTCCGTTGTACTTCATCGAGATCATCCCTTGCTATGAATTGTTCCTAGTACCACTTTATAACCAGATTAGTACGCACCTTCAACTGTTTGAAAATTTATCGCCCCGATAAATGCTTACAACGTTAAGATGCTGCGAGGAAACCTGCTACCCCATTCTTGAACCTTAAACCCCGGTTCCAGCGACCGCACATGGGAAACGCAAGGCGTTTAGAAGAAGGTAATAATAACATAACCTCAAATATATTGATCATCATAAATTCAATAAACAAACGCCGCACAATGAGCCAATGGGCCGCCGCGCCTAACACGATTCCACCCGCTTCACCTCGCCCAAACCCCAGAAAGACGCCAATTCGATGGGGTGTTAAAGGCAGATCCTCGCGAATTTTCTTTTAACAAAAAAGTTGGTCCAGATCTGCGGAAAGAAGAAAGAGGTTGCTGCCAATCGTCGAACGACGCGACGACGACGCCATCCGCAAGAGAGTTGTCTCGTTTCGTTTCGTTCAGTCACTTGGGTTCAGTCAGGCTGGAGTGAATAATGCCCAGCGTTTGCGCAATAAATCTTGGCAAGTGTGTTGTTGTGCAATAGAAGGTACCAACTTCTTAAACACCCGTAGGAGCCGCTTAGAGACAGCGGCGGTGACGGCTCGCGTTTTGGATATCGGGTTTTTGGTTCAGGCTAGGAGTTTTCCGACGGATTAGCCGCCGCGGTACCTAGTACCTCGTACCCAGAAAAGAACATCGGTGAAGGGGCTAGGAATTGATTCTTCGGTCGAATCGGGTGTTTTATTACTCATTGACTCGGGACAGGTCGCCAAATAGATCTACGGCTGGTGCTGGCTTCGTCTTTGGCACGGTGGGTTTGGTTGGGTGTTTGATTTCAATAAATCAAAATAATAAATCAGCAGTCAACAATAAATGTTTCTGGGGGTTCAAATGCCACAGAGTTTTTTTCAGAAAACAAAAAAAAATGTAAATCACTGCTCTATAAGAAACCTCAAAATTTCGGTCAATGGGAATTTCCAAAATGTTTACAGTTTTGCATTTCTTTTCTTTCCCAAATTTCCTCTGACGGATTTCAACTGAAAAAAAAAATAGGTATGCATAGTAATATAGACAACTAGCTGACCCGGTAAACTTCGTTTTACCCTTGACTTAATAAATCGTTAGAAAATGTTTACAGTTCTTTAACTTCTTCGTGCTCGTGAATCAGTTTTCATGAAAATCGTTTTCAAGTTGTTCGAGTTTTGTCCCGTTTCTAGTTGATTTAGTATAGGAGCCCCCCATCCATAAAAATCAATGAACTCGAAACTATTAAAAAAACATCTCTGGCCCGAAAAACCCTCGGATACCAAATTTCACTCCATTCTGACCGACCATTCATACGTGATGGTGTTACAAAGAAAACGCCTCCATTAAGTAATATAGAAAATGTTGAATTTAGTATCAAACGTCAACAAATTGCGGCAGATACCAACATAATAGTTTTTTTGTGTTACGAGGGAGCATTTTTCGATTTAGAATGTCTAGATAATCATTAAAGTTTTTGATACAGTTTAGGCATTTAAAAAAAGTGATCCCGGACTAACATTTAGAAAACAGCTATCCTTCACTTTGTACCAACAATTGTTCCTTACGAAACCCACCGTGATGATTAAGAGATCTTCAACGATTGGCAAACGAAATTGCACTGAAGGCCGCCAAAGTGGGGTGCAAATGATAGTTAAATTTACTGGCTGATTGTAAATTAGGCCCCGTAGAACTTCACAATGAGCCAGAAAGTTGCTCCAAGTGCGCCAAATGACAAATATCATCATAAATCTTTCCATTTTTCTCAGGAGTAATTCAGAGTGGAGTGGAGAAATGAGCGCGGCATTGCCGAGTTTTTTTCCAGCAAAAGCGCGAGGAAAATTTATCGACAGTCTCGTCGAGGAGTCATTTCAATGTATGTAATCATACCTTGGGGTTAAAATGATTCTGCATTCTAAACAATTTAATTAGCCAATGAGGTTTTTGATGATACACCTTAAACTTTGTTGACTTTTTCTTCTCTTTGGAGCCGACGGTTTTTCAATGAACAGAAAACCACGTGAATAAAAAAATATCGTCTCCGTCAAAGGTCCCGAATTTTGCATCACTTTTTAATGGTGGGACATCATTTGTTGTTGGTCGCGTCCTTTTCTTCCCTTTTTTGAGGACTGCTGCTGGTTAATATACGTAATCAAATTTTGATGACCTTGGTCATTTCGCGACCGTTCGTAACATTCCATTTTTCGAGAGTTGGTTGGAGCGCAACCAGACACAGCTTTTTGGTTAAAAAAAAACAACGCTACAACAGATCGGTTGACATCGTTGGATTTTGCCGCACGATCGATGTCTTGTCAAGCGTTCACTTTTAAGACGTCTGGAAGTGATTACAGCACAACTCAGCGTCATAAACGTGTCTCTTCCGATGGCAAATTTTATCATCGAACACTACATTGCAATGAAGGGTTTCGTTTAAAACGGGAAAAGTTAGAACAAAACTTCAAACCATAATTTGTTGGATTGCGACTTTTTGAAATTAAATTCTTTTTGAAATAAAATGTGGTCCAAAAATATTCAAATTCTTTTTATTAAATTTAAAATTTCTATTCCTTTTTTGATAAAAAACAACTTTACGAGATGCAATCGTAAAAAAAACCCATATTCATTTACTTTGATTAAATTTTGGGCTCGAACTTGATGTTATCCGATGTAATCCGGCGATATCCGATGTAATTTTTGTAATTTCTGGCATTACTTTAATTTTTGTCATTTTTGTCTTTTTTGTCATTTTTGTCATTTTTGTCATTTTTGTCATTTTTGTCATTTTTGTCATTTTTGTCATTTTTGTCATTTTTGTCATTTTTGTCATTTTTGTCATTTTTGTCATTTTTGTCATTTTTGTCATTTTTGTCATTTTTGTCATTTTTGTCATTTTTGTCATTTTTGTCATTTTTGTCATTTTTGTCATTTTTGTCATTTTTGTCATTTTTGTCATTTTTGTCATTTTTGTCATTTTTGTCATTTTTGTCATTTTTGTCATTTTTGTCATTTTTGTCATTTTTGTCATTTTTGTCATTTTTGTCATTTTTGTCATTTTTGTCATTTTTGTCATTTTTGTCATTTTTGTCATTTTTGTCATTTTTGTCATTTTTGTCATTTTTGTCATTTTTGTCATTTTTGTCATTTTTGTCATTTTTGTCATTTTTGTCATTTTTGTCATTTTTGTCATTTTTGTCATTTTTGTCATTTTTGTCATTTTTGTCATTTTTGTCATTTTTGTCATTTTTGTCATTTTTGTCATTTTTGTCATTTTTGTCATTTTTGTCATTTTTGTCATTTTTGTCATTTTTGTCATTTTTGTCATTTTTGTCATTTTTGTCATTTTTGTCATTTTTGTCATTTTTGTCATTTTTGTCATTTTTGTCATTTTTGTCATTTTTGTCATTTTTGTCATTTTTGTCATTTTTGTCATTTTTGTCATTTTTGTCATTTTTGTCATTTTTGTCATTTTTGTCATTTTTGTCATTTTTGTCATTTTTGTCATTTTTGTCATTTTTGTCATTTTTGTCATTTTTGTCATTTTTGTCATTTTTGTCATTTTTGTCATTTTTGTCATTTTTGTCATTTTTGTCATTTTTGTCATTTTTGTCATTTTTGTCATTTTTGTCATTTTTGTCATTTTTGTCATTTTTGTCATTTTTGTCATTTTTGTCATTTTTGTCATTTTTGTCATTTTTGTCATTTTTGTCATTTTTGTCATTTTTGTCATTTTTGTCATTTTTGTCATTTTTGTCATTTTTGTCATTTTTGTCATTTTTGTCATTTTTGTCATTTTTGTCATTTTTGTCATTTTTGTCATTTTTGTCATTTTTGTCATTTTTGTCATTTTTGTCATTTTTGTCATTTTTGTCATTTTTGTCATTTTTGTCATTTTTGTCATTTTTGTCATTTTTGTCATTTTTGTCATTTTTGTCATTTTTGTCATTTTTGTCATTTTTGTCATTTTTGTCATTTTTGTCATTTTTGTCATTTTTGTCATTTTTGTCATTTTTGTCATTTTTGTCATTTTTGTCATTTTTGTCATTTTTGTCATTTTTGTCATTTTTGTCATTTTTGTCATTTTTGTCATTTTTGTCATTTTTGTCATTTTTGTCATTTTTGTCATTTTTGTCATTTTTGTCATTTTTGTCATTTTTGTCATTTTTGTCATTTTTGTCATTTTTGTCATTTTTGTCATTTTTGTCATTTTTGTCATTTTTGTCATTTTTGTCATTTTTGTCATTTTTGTCATTTTTGTCATTTTTGTCATTTTTGTCATTTTTGTCATTTTTGTCATTTTTGTCATTTTTGTCATTTTTGTCATTTTTGTCATTTTTGTCATTTTTGTCATTTTTGTCATTTTTGTCATTTTTGTCATTTTTGTCATTTTTGTCATTTTTGTCATTTTTGTCATTTTTGTCATTTTTGTCATTTTTGTCATTTTTGTCATTTTTGTCATTTTTGTCATTTTTGTCATTTTTGTCATTTTTGTCATTTTTGTCATTTTTGTCATTTTTGTCATTTTTGTCATTTTTGTCATTTTTGTCATTTTTGTCATTTTTGTCATTTTTGTCATTTTTGTCATTTTTGTCATTTTTGTCATTTTTGTCATTTTTGTCATTTTTGTCATTTTTGTCATTTTTGTCATTTTTGTCATTTTTGTCATTTTTGTCATTTTTGTCATTTTTGTCATTTTTGTCATTTTTGTCATTTTTGTCATTTTTGTCATTTTTGTCATTTTTGTCATTTTTGTCATTTTTGTCATTTTTGTCATTTTTGTCATTTTTGTCATTTTTGTCATTTTTGTCATTTTTGTCATTTTTGTCATTTTTGTCATTTTTGTCATTTTTGTCATTTTTGTCATTTTTGTCATTTTTGTCATTTTTGTCATTTTTGTCATTTTTGTCATTTTTGTCATTTTTGTCATTTTTGTCATTTTTGTCATTTTTGTCATTTTTGTCATTTTTGTCATTTTTGTCATTTTTGTCATTTTTGTCATTTTTGTCATTTTTGTCATTTTTGTCATTTTTGTCATTTTTGTCATTTTTGTCATTTTTGTCATTTTTGTCATTTTTGTCATTTTTGTCATTTTTGTCATTTTTGTCATTTTTGTCATTTTTGTCATTTTTGTCATTTTTGTCATTTTTGTCATTTTTGTCATTTTTGTCATTTTTGTCATTTTTGTCATTTTTGTCATTTTTGTCATTTTTGTCATTTTTGTCATTTTTGTCATTTTTGTCATTTTTGTCATTTTTGTCATTTTTGTCATTTTTGTCATTTTTGTCATTTTTGTCATTTTTGTCATTTTTGTCATTTTTGTCATTTTTGTCATTTTTGTCATTTTTGTCATTTTTGTCATTTTTGTCATTTTTGTCATTTTTGTCATTTTTGTCATTTTTGTCATTTTTGTCATTTTTGTCATTTTTGTCATTTTTGTCATTTTTGTCATTTTTGTCATTTTTGTCATTTTTGTCATTTTTGTCATTTTTGTCATTTTTGTCATTTTTGTCATTTTTGTCATTTTTGTCATTTTTGTCATTTTTGTCATTTTTGTCATTTTTGTCATTTTTGTCATTTTTGTCATTTTTGTCATTTTTGTCATTTTTGTCATTTTTGTCATTTTTGTCATTTTTGTCATTTTTGTCATTTTTGTCATTTTTGTCATTTTTGTCATTTTTGTCATTTTTGTCATTTTTGTCATTTTTGTCATTTTTGTCATTTTTGTCATTTTTGTCATTTTTGTCATTTTTGTCATTTTTGTCATTTTTGTCATTTTTGTCATTTTTGTCATTTTTGTCATTTTTGTCATTTTTGTCATTTTTGTCATTTTTGTCATTTTTGTCATTTTTGTCATTTTTGTCATTTTTGTCATTTTTGTCATTTTTGTCATTTTTGTCATTTTTGTCATTTTTGTCATTTTTGTCATTTTTGTCATTTTTGTCATTTTTGTCATTTTTGTCATTTTTGTCATTTTTGTCATTTTTGTCATTTTTGTCATTTTTGTCATTTTTGTCATTTTTGTCATTTTTGTCATTTTTGTCATTTTTGTCATTTTTGTCATTTTTGTCATTTTTGTCATTTTTGTCATTTTTGTCATTTTTGTCATTTTTGTCATTTTTGTCATTTTTGTCATTTTTGTCATTTTTGTCATTTTTGTCATTTTTGTCATTTTTGTCATTTTTGTCATTTTTGTCATTTTTGTCATTTTTGTCATTTTTGTCATTTTTGTCATTTTTGTCATTTTTGTCATTTTTGTCATTTTTGTCATTTTTGTCATTTTTGTCATTTTTGTCATTTTTGTCATTTTTGTCATTTTTGTCATTTTTGTCATTTTTGTCATTTTTGTCATTTTTGTCATTTTTGTCATTTTTGTCATTTTTGTCATTTTTGTCATTTTTGTCATTTTTGTCATTTTTGTCATTTTTGTCATTTTTGTCATTTTTGTCATTTTTGTCATTTTTGTCATTTTTGTCATTTTTGTCATTTTTGTCATTTTTGTCATTTTTGTCATTTTTGTCATTTTTGTCATTTTTGTCATTTTTGTCATTTTTGTCATTTTTGTCATTTTTGTCATTTTTGTCATTTTTGTCATTTTTGTCATTTTTGTCATTTTTGTCATTTTTGTCATTTTTGTCATTTTTGTCATTTTTGTCATTTTTGTCATTTTTGTCATTTTTGTCATTTTTGTCATTTTTGTCATTTTTGTCATTTTTGTCATTTTTGTCATTTTTGTCATTTTTGTCATTTTTGTCATTTTTGTCATTTTTGTCATTTTTGTCATTTTTGTCATTTTTGTCATTTTTGTCATTTTTGTCATTTTTGTCATTTTTGTCATTTTTGTCATTTTTGTCATTTTTGTCATTTTTGTCATTTTTGTCATTTTTGTCATTTTTGTCATTTTTGTCATTTTTGTCATTTTTGTCATTTTTGTCATTTTTGTCATTTTTGTCATTTTTGTCATTTTTGTCATTTTTGTCATTTTTGTCATTTTTGTCATTTTTGTCATTTTTGTCATTTTTGTCATTTTTGTCATTTTTGTCATTTTTGTCATTTTTGTCATTTTTGTCATTTTTGTCATTTTTGTCATTTTTGTCATTTTTGTCATTTTTGTCATTTTTGTCATTTTTGTCATTTTTGTCATTTTTGTCATTTTTGTCATTTTTGTCATTTTTGTCATTTTTGTCATTTTTGTCATTTTTGTCATTTTTGTCATTTTTGTCATTTTTGTCATTTTTGTCATTTTTGTCATTTTTGTCATTTTTGTCATTTTTGTCATTTTTGTCATTTTTGTCATTTTTGTCATTTTTGTCATTTTTGTCATTTTTGTCATTTTTGTCATTTTTGTCATTTTTGTCATTTTTGTCATTTTTGTCATTTTTGTCATTTTTGTCATTTTTGTCATTTTTGTCATTTTTGTCATTTTTGTCATTTTTGTCATTTTTGTCATTTTTGTCATTTTTGTCATTTTTGTCATTTTTGTCATTTTTGTCATTTTTGTCATTTTTGTCATTTTTGTCATTTTTGTCATTTTTGTCATTTTTGTCATTTTTGTCATTTTTGTCATTTTTGTCATTTTTGTCATTTTTGTCATTTTTGTCATTTTTGTCATTTTTGTCATTTTTGTCATTTTTGTCATTTTTGTCATTTTTGTCATTTTTGTCATTTTTGTCATTTTTGTCATTTTTGTCATTTTTGTCATTTTTGTCATTTTTGTCATTTTTGTCATTTTTGTCATTTTTGTCATTTTTGTCATTTTTGTCATTTTTGTCATTTTTGTCATTTTTGTCATTTTTGTCATTTTTGTCATTTTTGTCATTTTTGTCATTTTTGTCATTTTTGTCATTTTTGTCATTTTTGTCATTTTTGTCATTTTTGTCATTTTTGTCATTTTTGTCATTTTTGTCATTTTTGTCATTTTTGTCATTTTTGTCATTTTTGTCATTTTTGTCATTTTTGTCATTTTTGTCATTTTTGTCATTTTTGTCATTTTTGTCATTTTTGTCATTTTTGTCATTTTTGTCATTTTTGTCATTTTTGTCATTTTTGTCATTTTTGTCATTTTTGTCATTTTTGTCATTTTTGTCATTTTTGTCATTTTTGTCATTTTTGTCATTTTTGTCATTTTTGTCATTTTTGTCATTTTTGTCATTTTTGTCATTTTTGTCATTTTTGTCATTTTTGTCATTTTTGTCATTTTTGTCATTTTTGTCATTTTTGTCATTTTTGTCATTTTTGTCATTTTTGTCATTTTTGTCATTTTTGTCATTTTTGTCATTTTTGTCATTTTTGTCATTTTTGTCATTTTTGTCATTTTTGTCATTTTTGTCATTTTTGTCATTTTTGTCATTTTTGTCATTTTTGTCATTTTTGTCATTTTTGTCATTTTTGTCATTTTTGTCATTTTTGTCATTTTTGTCATTTTTGTCATTTTTGTCATTTTTGTCATTTTTGTCATTTTTGTCATTTTTGTCATTTTTGTCATTTTTGTCATTTTTGTCATTTTTGTCATTTTTGTCATTTTTGTCATTTTTGTCATTTTTGTCATTTTTGTCATTTTTGTCATTTTTGTCATTTTTGTCATTTTTGTCATTTTTGTCATTTTTGTCATTTTTGTCATTTTTGTCATTTTTGTCATTTTTGTCATTTTTGTCATTTTTGTCATTTTTGTCATTTTTGTCATTTTTGTCATTTTTGTCATTTTTGTCATTTTTGTCATTTTTGTCATTTTTGTCATTTTTGTCATTTTTGTCATTTTTGTCATTTTTGTCATTTTTGTCATTTTTGTCATTTTTGTCATTTTTGTCATTTTTGTCATTTTTGTCATTTTTGTCATTTTTGTCATTTTTGTCATTTTTGTCATTTTTGTCATTTTTGTCATTTTTGTCATTTTTGTCATTTTTGTCATTTTTGTCATTTTTGTCATTTTTGTCATTTTTGTCATTTTTGTCATTTTTGTCATTTTTGTCATTTTTGTCATTTTTGTCATTTTTGTCATTTTTGTCATTTTTGTCATTTTTGTCATTTTTGTCATTTTTGTCATTTTTGTCATTTTTGTCATTTTTGTCATTTTTGTCATTTTTGTCATTTTTGTCATTTTTGTCATTTTTGTCATTTTTGTCATTTTTGTCATTTTTGTCATTTTTGTCATTTTTGTCATTTTTGTCATTTTTGTCATTTTTGTCATTTTTGTCATTTTTGTCATTTTTGTCATTTTTGTCATTTTTGTCATTTTTGTCATTTTTGTCATTTTTGTCATTTTTGTCATTTTTGTCATTTTTGTCATTTTTGTCATTTTTGTCATTTTTGTCATTTTTGTCATTTTTGTCATTTTTGTCATTTTTGTCATTTTTGTCATTTTTGTCATTTTTGTCATTTTTGTCATTTTTGTCATTTTTGTCATTTTTGTCATTTTTGTCATTTTTGTCATTTTTGTCATTTTTGTCATTTTTGTCATTTTTGTCATTTTTGTCATTTTTGTCATTTTTGTCATTTTTGTCATTTTTGTCATTTTTGTCATTTTTGTCATTTTTGTCATTTTTGTCATTTTTGTCATTTTTGTCATTTTTGTCATTTTTGTCATTTTTGTCATTTTTGTCATTTTTGTCATTTTTGTCATTTTTGTCATTTTTGTCATTTTTGTCATTTTTGTCATTTTTGTCATTTTTGTCATTTTTGTCATTTTTGTCATTTTTGTCATTTTTGTCATTTTTGTCATTTTTGTCATTTTTGTCATTTTTGTCATTTTTGTCATTTTTGTCATTTTTGTCATTTTTGTCATTTTTGTCATTTTTGTCATTTTTGTCATTTTTGTCATTTTTGTCATTTTTGTCATTTTTGTCATTTTTGTCATTTTTGTCATTTTTGTCATTTTTGTCATTTTTGTCATTTTTGTCATTTTTGTCATTTTTGTCATTTTTGTCATTTTTGTCATTTTTGTCATTTTTGTCATTTTTGTCATTTTTGTCATTTTTGTCATTTTTGTCATTTTTGTCATTTTTGTCATTTTTGTCATTTTTGTCATTTTTGTCATTTTTGTCATTTTTGTCATTTTTGTCATTTTTGTCATTTTTGTCATTTTTGTCATTTTTGTCATTTTTGTCATTTTTGTCATTTTTGTCATTTTTGTCATTTTTGTCATTTTTGTCATTTTTGTCATTTTTGTCATTTTTGTCATTTTTGTCATTTTTGTCATTTTTGTCATTTTTGTCATTTTTGTCATTTTTGTCATTTTTGTCATTTTTGTCATTTTTGTCATTTTTGTCATTTTTGTCATTTTTGTCATTTTTGTCATTTTTGTCATTTTTGTCATTTTTGTCATTTTTGTCATTTTTGTCATTTTTGTCATTTTTGTCATTTTTGTCATTTTTGTCATTTTTGTCATTTTTGTCATTTTTGTCATTTTTGTCATTTTTGTCATTTTTGTCATTTTTGTCATTTTTGTCATTTTTGTCATTTTTGTCATTTTTGTCATTTTTGTCATTTTTGTCATTTTTGTCATTTTTGTCATTTTTGTCATTTTTGTCATTTTTGTCATTTTTGTCATTTTTGTCATTTTTGTCATTTTTGTCATTTTTGTCATTTTTGTCATTTTTGTCATTTTTGTCATTTTTGTCATTTTTGTCATTTTTGTCATTTTTGTCATTTTTGTCATTTTTGTCATTTTTGTCATTTTTGTCATTTTTGTCATTTTTGTCATTTTTGTCATTTTTGTCATTTTTGTCATTTTTGTCATTTTTGTCATTTTTGTCATTTTTGTCATTTTTGTCATTTTTGTCATTTTTGTCATTTTTGTCATTTTTGTCATTTTTGTCATTTTTGTCATTTTTGTCATTTTTGTCATTTTTGTCATTTTTGTCATTTTTGTCATTTTTGTCATTTTTGTCATTTTTGTCATTTTTGTCATTTTTGTCATTTTTGTCATTTTTGTCATTTTTGTCATTTTTGTCATTTTTGTCATTTTTGTCATTTTTGTCATTTTTGTCATTTTTGTCATTTTTGTCATTTTTGTCATTTTTGTCATTTTTGTCATTTTTGTCATTTTTGTCATTTTTGTCATTTTTGTCATTTTTGTCATTTTTGTCATTTTTGTCATTTTTGTCATTTTTGTCATTTTTGTCATTTTTGTCATTTTTGTCATTTTTGTCATTTTTGTCATTTTTGTCATTTTTGTCATTTTTGTCATTTTTGTCATTTTTGTCATTTTTGTCATTTTTGTCATTTTTGTCATTTTTGTCATTTTTGTCATTTTTGTCATTTTTGTCATTTTTGTCATTTTTGTCATTTTTGTCATTTTTGTCATTTTTGTCATTTTTGTCATTTTTTGTCATTTTTGTCATTTTTGTCATTTTTGTCATTTTTGTCATTTTTGTCATTTTTGTCATTTTTGTCATTTTTGTCATTTTTGTCATTTTTGTCATTTTTGTCATTTTTGTCATTTTGTCATTTTTGTCATTTTTGTCATTTTTGTCATTTTTGTCATTTTTGTCATTTTTGTCATTTTTGTCATTTTTGTCATTTTTGTCATTTTTGTCATTTTTGTCATTTTTGTCATTTTTGTCATTTTTGTCATTTTTGTCATTTTTGTCATTTTTGTCATTTTTGTCATTTTTGTCATTTTGTCATTTTTGTCATTTTTGTCATTTTTGTCATTTTTGTCATTTTTGTCATTTTTGTCATTTTTGTCATTTTTGTCATTTTTGTCATTTTTGTCATTTTGTCATTTTTGTCATTTTTGTCATTTTTGTCATTTTTGTCATTTTGTCATTTTTGTCATTTTTGTCATTTTTGTCATTTTGTCATTTTTGTCATTTTTGTCATTTTTGTCATTTTTGTCATTTTTGTCATTTTTGTCATTTTTGTCATTTTTGTCATTTTTGTCATTTTTGTCATTTTTGTCATTTTTGTCATTTTTGTCATTTTTGTCATTTTTGTCATTTTTGTCATTTTGTCATTTTTGTCATTTTTGTCATTTTTGTCATTTTTGTCATTTTTGTCATTTTTGTCATTTTTGTCATTTTTGTCATTTTTGTCATTTTTGTCATTTTTGTCATTTTTGTCATTTTTGTCATTTTTGTCATTTTGTCATTTTTGTCATTTTTGTCATTTTTGTCATTTTGTCATTTTTGTCATTTTTGTCATTTTGTCATTTTTGTCATTTTTGTCATTTTTGTCATTTTTGTCATTTTTGTCATTTTTGTCATTTTTGTCATTTTTGTCATTTTTGTCATTTTTGTCATTTTTGTCATTTTTGTCATTTTTGTCATTTTTGTCATTTTTGTCATTTTTGTCATTTTTGTCATTTTTGTCATTTTTGTCATTTTTGTCATTTTTGTCATTTTGTCATTTTTGTCATTTTTGTCATTTTGTCATTTTTGTCATTTTTGTCATTTTTGTCATTTTTGTCATTTTTGTCATTTTTGTCATTTTGTCATTTTTGTCATTTTTGTCATTTTTGTCATTTTGTCATTTGTCATTTGTCATTTTGTCATTTTTGTCATTTTTGTCATTTTTGTCATTTTTGTCATTTTTGTCATTTTTGTCATTTTTGTCATTTTGTCATTTTTGTCATTTTTGTCATTTTGTCATTTTTGTCATTTTGTCATTTTTGTCATTTTTGTCATTTTTGTCATTTTTGTCATTTTTGTCATTTTGTCATTTTTGTCATTTTTGTCATTTTTGTCATTTTTGTCATTTTTGTCATTTTTGTCATTTTGTCATTTTTGTCATTTTTGTCATTTTTGTCATTTTGTCATTTTTGTCATTTTTGTCATTTTTGTCATTTTTGTCATTTTTGTCATTTTGTCATTTTTGTCATTTTTGTCATTTTTGTCATTTTTGTCATTTTTGTCATTTTTGTCATTTTTGTCATTTTTGTCATTTTTGTCATTTTTGTCATTTTTGTCATTTTTGTCATTTTTGTCATTTTTGTCATTTTGTCATTTTTGTCATTTTTGTCATTTTTGTCATTTTTGTCATTTTTGTCATTTTTGTCATTTTGTCATTTTGTCATTTTTGTCATTTTTGTCATTTTTGTCATTTTTGTCATTTTGTCATTTTTGTCATTTTTGTCATTTTTGTCATTTTTGTCATTTTTGTCATTTTTGTCATTTTTGTCATTTTTGTCATTTTTGTCATTTTTGTCATTTTGTCATTTTTGTCATTTTTGTCATTTTGTCATTTTTGTCATTTTTGTCATTTTTTGTCATTTTTGTCATTTTTGTCATTTTTGTCATTTTGTCATTTTTGTCATTTTTGTCATTTTTGTCATTTTTGTCATTTTTGTCATTTTTGTCATTTTTGTCATTTTTGTCATTTTTGTCATTTTTGTCATTTTTGTCATTTTTGTCATTTTTGTCATTTTTGTCATTTTTGTCATTTTTGTCATTTTTGTCATTTTTGTCATTTTGTCATTTTTGTCATTTTTGTCATTTTTGTCATTTTTGTCATTTTTGTCATTTTTGTCATTTTTGTCATTTTTGTCATTTTTGTCATTTTTGTCATTTTTGTCATTTTTGTCATTTTTGTCATTTTTGTCATTTTTGTCATTTTTGTCATTTTTGTCATTTTTGTCATTTTTGTCATTTTTGTCATTTTTGTCATTTTTGTCATTTTTGTCATTTTGTCATTTTTGTCATTTTTGTCATTTTTGTCATTTTTGTCATTTTTGTCATTTTTGTCATTTTGTCATTTTTGTCATTTTGTCATTTTTGTCATTTTTGTCATTTTTGTCATTTTGTCATTTTTGTCATTTTTGTCATTTTTGTCATTTTTGTCATTTTTGTCATTTTTGTCATTTTTGTCATTTTTGTCATTTTTGTCATTTTTGTCATTTTTGTCATTTTTGTCATTTTTGTCATTTTTGTCATTTTTGTCATTTTTGTCATTTTTGTCATTTTTGTCATTTTGTCATTTTTGTCATTTTTGTCATTTTTGTCATTTTTGTCATTTTGTCATTTTTGTCATTTTTGTCATTTTGTCATTTTTGTCATTTGTCTTTTGTCATTTTTTGTCATTTTTGTCATTTTTGTCATTTTTGTCATTTTGTCATTTTTGTCATTTTTGTCATTTTTGTCATTTTTGTCATTTTTGTCATTTTTGTCATTTTTGTCATTTTTGTCATTTTGTCATTTTTGTCATTTTTGTCATTTTTGTCATTTTTGTCATTTTTGTCATTTTTGTCATTTTTTGTCATTTTTGTCATTTTTGTCATTTTTGTCATTTTTGTCATTTTTGTCATTTTTGTCATTTTTGTCATTTTTGTCATTTTTGTCATTTTGTCATTTTTGTCATTTTTGTCATTTTTGTCATTTTGTCATTTTTGTCATTTTTGTCATTTTTGTCATTTTTGTCATTTTGTCATTTTTGTCATTTTTGTCATTTTTGTCATTTTGTCATTTTTGTCATTTTTGTCATTTTTGTCATTTTGTCATTTTTGTCATTTTTGTCATTTTTGTCATTTTGTCATTTTGTCATTTTTGTCATTTTTGTCATTTTTGTCATTTTTGTCATTTTGTCATTTTTGTCATTTTTGTCATTTTTGTCATTTTTGTCATTTTTGTCATTTTTGTCATTTTTGTCATTTTGTCATTTTTGTCATTTTTGTCATTTTTGTCATTTTTGTCATTTTGTCATTTTTGTCATTTTTGTCATTTTTGTCATTTTTGTCATTTTTGTCATTTTTGTCATTTTTGTCATTTTTGTCATTTTTGTCATTTTTGTCATTTTTGTCATTTTTGTCATTTTTGTCATTTTTGTCATTTTTGTCATTTTTGTCATTTTTTGTCATTTTTGTCATTTTTGTCATTTTTGTCATTTTTGTCATTTTTGTCATTTTTGTCATTTTTGTCATTTTTGTCATTTTTGTCATTTTTGTCATTTTTGTCATTTTTGTCATTTTTGTCATTTTTGTCATTTTTGTCATTTTGTCTTTTGTCATTTTGTCTTTTTGTCATTTTTGTCATTTTTGTCATTTTTGTCATTTTTGTCATTTTGTCATTTTTGTCATTTTTGTCATTTTTGTCATTTTGTCATTTTTGTCATTTTTGTCATTTTTGTCATTTTTGTCATTTTTGTCATTTTTGTCATTTTTGTCATTTTGTCATTTTGTCATTTTTGTCATTTTTGTCATTTTTGTCATTTTGTCATTTTTGTCATTTTTGTCATTTTTGTCATTTTTGTCATTTTTGTCATTTTTGTCATTTTTGTCATTTTTGTCATTTTTGTCATTTTTGTCATTTTTGTCATTTTTGTCTTTTTGTCATTTTTGTCATTTTTGTCATTTTTGTCATTTTTGTCATTTTTGTCATTTTTGTCATTTTTGTCATTTTTGTCATTTTGTCATTTTTGTCATTTTTGTCATTTTTGTCATTTTTGTCATTTTTGTCATTTTTGTCATTTTTGTCATTTTTGTCATTTTTGTCATTTTTGTCATTTTTGTCATTTTTGTCATTTTTGTCATTTTTGTCATTTTTGTCATTTTTGTCATTTTTTGTCATTTTTGTCATTTTTTGTCATTTTTGTCATTTTTGTCATTTTTGTCATTTTTGTCATTTTTGTCATTTTTGTCTTTTTGTCATTTTTGTCATTTTTGTCATTTTTGTCATTTTTGTCATTTTTGTCATTTTTGTCATTTTTGTCATTTTTGTCATTTTTGTCATTTTTGTCATTTTTGTCATTTTTGTCATTTTTGTCATTTTTGTCATTTTTGTCATTTTTGTCATTTTTGTCATTTTTGTCATTTTTGTCATTTTTGTCATTTTTGTCATTTTTGTCATTTTTGTCATTTTTGTCATTTTTGTCATTTTTGTCATTTTTGTCATTTTTGTCATTTTTGTCATTTTTGTCATTTTTGTCATTTTTGTCATTTTTGTCATTTTTGTCATTTTTGTCATTTTTGTCATTTTTGTCATTTTTGTCATTTTTGTCATTTTGTCATTTTTGTCATTTTTGTCATTTTTGTCATTTTTGTCATTTTTGTCATTTTTGTCATTTTTTGTCATTTTTGTCATTTTTGTCATTTTTGTCATTTTTGTCATTTTTGTCATTTTTGTCATTTTTGTCATTTTTGTCATTTTTGTCATTTTTGTCATTTTTGTCATTTTTGTCATTTTTGTCATTTTTGTCATTTTTGTCATTTTTGTCATTTTTGTCATTTTTGTCATTTTTGTCATTTTTGTCATTTTTGTCATTTTTGTCATTTTTGTCATTTTTTGTCATTTTTGTCATTTTGTCATTTTTGTCATTTTTGTCATTTTTGTCATTTTGTCATTTTTGTCATTTTTGTCATTTTTGTCATTTTTGTCATTTTTGTCATTTTTGTCATTTTTGTCATTTTTGTCATTTTTGTCATTTTTGTCATTTTTGTCATTGTTTTGTCATTTTTGTCATTTTTGTCATTTTTTGTCATTTTTGTCATTTTTGTCATTTTTGTCATTTTTGTCATTTTTGTCATTTTTGTCATTTTTGTCATTTTTGTCATTTTTGTCATTTTTGTCATTTTTGTCATTTTTGTCATTTTTGTCATTTTTGTCATTTTTGTCATTTTTGTCATTTTTGTCATTTTTGTCATTTTTGTCATTTTTGTCATTTTGTCATTTTTGTCATTTTTGTCATTTTGTCATTTTTGTCATTTTTGTCATTTTTGTCATTTTTGTCATTTTTGTCATTTTTTGTCATTTTTGTCATTTTTGTCATTTTTGTCATTTTTGTCATTTTTGTCATTTTTGTCATTTTTTGTCATTTTTGTCATTTTTA